>NC_142809.1:54310400-54607900 GCF_049724085.1 Artemia sp. Qi Xiang Cuo | reverse complement strand
GTTTAACTGACTCCATTCAATTTCTTTTTCTTCAATTTCGTCTGGCTATATTTTCAACTTGAACCTTTTTTCCTTCTTTTTTGATTAATTACTTCAATGAAGCATAAGGTTTTTTTTTCTTCAAGTCTTCTTCCGATTTTTCAGAACAATCGATCTTTTCTAAGCCTTTATTTATATGTTTCATGTTTTATTCAATAACTTTTACAAGTTTTTATGCTGATTGCTATTCTATGGTCAAATTAATTATCTCCTTATTTTTAAGGGGGGGGGTGTCTATTTTTGTAACCTATATTTTTTTTAAATTATTTAAATTCCTCCGTCCGAAAGTGTTTGTGTTCGAAAAGCACTGTATTTTTCAGTTGTTTTTTAGAAAACTTTTAATTAATTTTGGCGCCACATTTTATAGCCCTCATTTCTTGATAAAAATGCAATTTCTACTACATACTGGTTACAGATTTTTTTTTAGCTTTAATTACGATCTTATTTTATTTTCCAAAGAGAGACAACAATTCCCTTGGCAAGGCTACATAACTTTGAATGCGATACTCACTATCTGTGGTTTATTGATAAGCTTAAATCTTGGAAAATTGTAAGAATGAATTTCTGCTCATTACTGCGAGTTTTTTTCGTTGTGTAATGTTATATTTTATTTTCAAAGAAAAAGTGGATACGTCTAGTTTGTGTTAGGGGTCAACGGATTGAGATTTTGGTTTTTGGGTTGGCACAGGTAAAAACCAATTGTCTAAACTAGGGATCTCCTGTGCCAGTTTGTTTCCTCAGATCCAATACATCGCTAGAGTTAAGATTATTACCTTGAACTACTGGGGTTTGCTTGTGACGATGAGGTTAATTTTTTTTTTGCTTATTTTTAATGGATTTTGTCGTTAGCTTTTACCTCCTGGTACGTTTTTAGGTTATGATTTATTTTTATATTGCTTTTCGTTTCTTTTACCTAGAATTTTTTTGCTTTCTAAGCTTATTCTAAGTTTCGCTTAATTCCTTACAACGCTTAATTATTGTCATTAATTTTTTTCTTTTTACCATTTTTAACTAATAAAAAAATTATTATATTAGACCATAATTAATTATAATAAAATTACAGGCAGCCTATAGATTGTGCGCACTTAATGTAAACTCTTGCTGCCCCTCCCATTATAATTATTTTTAACCCCCGTAAAAAAAATTCAAATTCGACTGGGGATGCTACCTCAGAGGTCAAAGGTCAGTAGATGCATTGCACGTACTTAACAACGAGAGACCAACAGTGATTGAGCTCCTCCCAATTTGCTAGCTTCCAATGACCCTATTTCCGTAGTCTATCCGTCTTCGTTTTTTTTCAACAACCCCCCTCCCCCAAAGCCTTTTTTAATATACATATTAAATTAATTGCCTTTTAATGCTGATTTTAAATATGAATTATTCAATTAGTTTCACTGCACCCATTAAAAGTTATGAGACCATAATTAATTTCTTTTATGAAACGTAATTTTGACGTTATTAGCATACCGATTACAGGAAGAAAAAAATATAGATATATCTATAGAGGCTCTTTACTCGTTTTATTTTTCCCCCGTTATCATTATTGTATTCAAATACTTATCGGCTGGGAACAACACTAGCTCTCCCTTTATGTGTTTCCTGGTCTGAATTTTGGATTCCAAATTTTGTTTCTCTTCTTTATAATATTGACAAGTTTTTCCGTGGTCTCTAGAATGTGGCTTACAAGGTTCTGAATTCAAGCGTGGTTTTGTTGCTTCGTCAAATGTCTTAAACCTCCGGTCCTCTTGATGTTTGGTCTTTTTCATTAGTGCTTTAGCCACTTGTGCTGCTGAAGAAGGAACTTGCGCCTGCCTTTTCTGATTCTTTACTGTTCTCCGTAATTTTTCTTTTAAGGAGGTTTTTCTTAGCAATGGCCCAGCTTTATTTATATCTGTGTCTGTAGAAGAATTATCGGTTTCACATTCTGTTAGCTCACTTCTGGTAGATGGCGTTTGTTCTTAAAGCCATTTTTGTGTTAAAACTGTAGGTAAGTCTAGCGTATGAAAATCAGATAATTCTTTGGTTTCTTCCAATTTTTCTGCCTCTTTGGATTTAACCTCTGAAAATTATGTCTTAAACCAGTAGGTTGTGTTTAAGGCTCTTCTCTAACGCTTTCATCACAAATATCCGATAAGCATTGGACCTTTCCCCTTTTCTCTTGTTTTTGATGGAAAGTTTGTAGCCAACGCTGGGCTATATGCTTCTTTTACCTTTCTCGCCTGTTTTGGTCGCTAGGTTGGTCAAAGAATTCATATGGCCTTCTGATATATGCTTGCCCTACTGTTTCACTCATTCTTCGCCTGAAGAAATGTTCTTGGACTTCCATGGTTTCGAGAAAAATCCCTTTTTCATTCTGTTGTGGCGTACTAATGTTTTAGAACATAAGTTAAGTTATTTGGTATAATTTTTACTATCCTGTAGGTCCTGTCCCATTTTGATTTTAACTTTTTCATCCTTTCTAGATTGCTTTTGTATACATAGACCAAGTTTCCTAAACAATAATTAGTCTTTTTTTTGCCTTTTCTGTCATATTTTTCTTTTTTTCTGTTTTCACATCTTCCAAATTGTTTTTACCATCTCCATAGCTTTTTTCATTCGCATCACCATTTCTTGTTTGTATTGGTCCAGATTGTAATATATTCTATCATTTTGTATTTCATCTAAGCAAATTCTCGGATCTCTTAGATGTTGTAAAAAATGGCGTTTCTTTTAAAGTTTAATTAAAAAAAAATTCCCGAAAAATAAGTTCTTCAAAGAAAAGTAAAGGTCATTTTAAACTTAAGCTCAGGAGATACAAATACCTGTTAAAATTCAAACTCAAAACGACCAGAAATTGCTATTAAAGAATAAATGAAACCCAGAACGAAAAGTATTTTAAATAACAATCATAGCAAAAACAAACAATAAGTAATAATATAAATGCATAAATAGATCTTAAAGCGAGTAATGCTTAGATTTAATATTAAAATCAATATTAAAACGAAAACAAATATTTTGCTTTTAAATTATAAATTAAACTTAACACGAACAGAAATTAATTAAAAAATCATTGCGAAAGAACACACAATATACATTAACGCACATGAATAAATAAATCTTAAAGTACGCCAAACTTAAATTAAATAGGCAAATTCAATTTTAATCCAATAAAAACGGCTAAAGAAAATAGTATGGGTCTCGCCTCACAGCAGAAGCCTAAAACCTGATGCGTCATTGGCGCTTTATTGAAAACAATTCTTTGAAATATTTTCACTTTTGTAACTTTAAGAAATCCAAAATTAATTAAGATTTTAGGAAATAAATATCAGCATATGTATATTAAATTGACAATGCACATTTTTTTTCAGTAAAGTCATTTGATTTTTTTTTTCAGTTAAGTACAAATTATATTCTGGCTTTTAGAAAGCATAGGGGTTTTGAACCCTACTCACATTAATTTATGCTCGTTTTGAGTTTGAATCTAATATTTATTTTAATTTTTGTTCGTTTTTTGTTTCATTTATTTATTAATACTGATTTGGGGTAGTTGTATGCTTGGTAGATTATATGATAGTCCGGACGCCAGGTGTTGAAAATGTGAACTATTCCACGAGGGAATGGGGCTGCTACGAGAATTAGCCTACCCTCCACCCCCTAAATTGACCATGCGGATTCAAAAATACCAATGGCACTTGCTTGCGAGTGGTGGAACACTCCGAAACTTGACATTTTATTCTATTTTGGTTTTTCATGCAAGAAAATGCATGTTCCACAAAGTTTGAGGTGCAGTTTTTCGCTCAAATAGAAATGCCTAGAAGCCATAGAATATTTTCGTAACAAACAAACACGATTAGTTAAAAAAAATGGCAGAGTTAAAAAAAACGGCAAAATAATATCAGTCCTAAAAAGTCTTTGAAAGTATAAACAAAATCAAATTGAATATTAGATATATAATGATATTAATTTTTGACAGGTCCATCAGTTAAAGATATTTTTTTCACTGTAAGTTTTATTTTCATTTTTCAATGCTGTAAGAACTGGAAAATAATAAATTTGTAATATACGAGTAATTCGTTTTCAGTGAAGCACCAATGACGCAGAAGGCTTTATGTTTTTACAGTTAAAGAAGGGGGACGCATCAAAGTTTTGCTTGTAGTGAAACTATATTTGTCTTGACCAATCTTGAAAAGAACTAATAAATTAAACTGAATATTTGATGCATAATGATATTAATTGCTAAAAGATCATCAGTTCAAAATTTTAATGTAATTTTAAATTTTTATTTTCAATATTAAGTACAAAAGAAAACATTTGTAATATAATTCGTTTTCAGTAAAGCGCCAATGACGCAGTAGGTTTTAGGCTTCTGCAGTGAGACGATACCCACACTCTTGTTTGTAGTTATTTTTATTCGAGTCAAACTTGATTTGCATATTCAATTTAAGTTTCACTCGTTTTAAGATTTATTTATTCATTTACATTAATATATATTGTATGTTTGTTCGCATTGATTGTTTATTTAATTTCTGTTATTTTTAGTTTTCATTTATGCTTCAATAAAAAAATATTTGTTTTTATTTTAAGCTTGATTTTCAGATTCAGTCTAAGAATTACTCGCTTTAAGATGTATTTATTCATTTATATTGTTACTTGTTGTATGTTTTTTGCTATGATTGTTTATTTATTTTCTGTTCGTTTTGGGTTTCATGTATTCTTTAATACTAATTTCTGGTCGTTTTGAGTTTGAATTTGAACAGGTATTTGTATCTCCTGAGCTTTAGTTTAAAATGGTCTTTACTTTTCTTTGAAAAACTTATTTTTTTGAAAGTTTTTTTAAATTAATTTTTGTTCGTTTTTGATTGCAAAAAGTTTCTAGTTTTTATGGCATGGGGGTTGCTTACTGTCCGATTATTCTCGACTTTAAAAGATCTAGAACTTTGAATTTAAATCGAATGAGGCTTTTTTCAAAGTCTATACGATTACCTCTTTGATAAAAACCTTATATATGAACAATAGACAGCTTGCATAACTTGTGGACAGTGATTGACAACAATGAATGGATTGAAAAAATAGCTCCAATAAGGGGGTTTATACCATTTCACTTGCTGACACAAAGGGATTACGACTGTATGGAATTGACCTTAATAGGAATTAGTGTGCCAAAGCAATTTTGCATCTATCACAGAGTGTGTATTTTATCCTTATAATTGGATAATTATAATAGATTTCCTATGTGTTCTTCCCATACAAAACCCCTTCCCATAAGTTATAAAACCACCTTAATAAGTTATGCCCCAGGGCATAACTTACAACGCCTACCCCCGGGCCCTGGTGGGCTGTGTCGATTCCGGAGTTTTTTGTTATCAGAACTTTGAACTACTCGTATTTTAACAAAATGTCTATCTCAAAAATTTTATCTAATGCATTTAGGGTGTGGAGGAGGGAGAGGGGCTAGTTGCCCATCAATGTCTTTTGACTCTTAAAAAGTGAACAAGAACTTTCAATTTTCAATCAAATGAGCCCTCTCTAAAGTTTATACGAGCATCCCTTCCATTAGAAATAATATGAAGGATTCGGAGAATCCGTAAATTACAACTCTTGCCCTGAGGGCTTTGGAGGAGTTGTAATCCTCAAAGACCTAATTTCCAGAACTTAAAACTACGTTTAATAAAATGGCTGTCTTCAAATTTTGATTGGATGTGTTTGGAGAAAAGGTGGGCGTTAGAGGGGGGTTAGTTGCCCTCAAATCACTTTCGACAATTACAAAGGGCACTAGCCCTCTGAATTTCCAATCGAATTAGCCTTTTTTCAAGTTTCTATGACAACGCCTTTTTTAAAAACCTGATAAGCCCCTAGGGCGTATCTTTAAGACCTTGCCCCGAGGGTTGTGAGGAAGTGTCCTCCTCAAAAACATATTTTCTATCGGAAAATAAACTACGCTGAACAAAATGGATATCTTAAAATTTTGATTGGATGTGTTTGGGGGATTGATGGGCGGGGGGAGGGGGGGGCTAGTTAAGCTCCAAACACTTTCGACTATTAAAAAGGGCACTATCCCTTTGAATTTCCAATCGAGTGAGCCTTTTTTGAAGTTTCTATGACAACGCCTTCTATAAAACCTTATATGCCCCCAGGGCATAACTTAAAACCCTTGTTGATGGGCGGGGGGGGGGGGCTAGTTGCACTCCAATCACTTTCGACTGTTTAAAAGGGAACTAGCCCTTTAATTTCCAATCGAATGAACATGTTCTGAAGTTTCTACGACAACGCCTTCTGTAAAAAACCTTATATGCCCCCAGGGTATAACTTACAACCTTTGCCCTGAGGGTTGTGGGGGAGTTTCCTCCTCAAAAATATTTTTTCTATCTGGAAATCAACTACGCTAACAAAATTGCTATCTGAAAATTTTGATTGGATGTGTTTGGAAAATTATGGGCATGGGGGGGAGGGTGCTAGTTACACTCCAATCACTTTCGACTATTAAAAAGGGCACTAGCCCTTTAATTTCTAATTGAATGAGCATGTTTTCTACGAAGTCTCTACGACAACACATTCTATAAAAACCTTTGATCCCCCCAGGGCATAACTTAAAACCCTTGCCCTGAGGGTTTTGGGGGAGTATCCTCCTCAAAAATATACTTTCTATCTGGAAATCAATTACGCTGAACAATATGGCTATCTCAAACTTTTGATTGGATGTGTTTGGGGGAATGATGGGCGTGGGGGGCCTGTTGCCCTCCAATCATTTTCGAATATTAAAAAGGGCACTAGAACTCTCGATTTCCAATCGAATGAGTCCCCTTTGAAGCTTGTACGACGACCCCTTCCATATGAAGTGCCTCTGGGGAAAAATAATAAATTGATAATAATAAAACATTTGAGCCATATGGCCTTTACTATAGGCAACGCTACAGCGTTGCCTCTGAAAGTGAAAAAGCCGTTTTTGCTGCAAAGACTACGAATGGTATGCGTTCGTCCCGATTATCATTTTCCTCTCTTGCTTGTATCCCCAGCATGTAGGCTAATTCCCTATGTTTGCGTTCAACTGTTCCATTAGCTGATGACAGGTAAGACGAGGTAAACCATCGCTTTACCCCCAAATATTCCTTAATTTTGTCTAATAATTTGGCTCTAAAACATGGCCCATTGTCACTAAGTAAAATTCTAGGAAAAATTGCGTGTTCCAAAAATAGCCAGTTGACTAAAACTTTCGCAATGGCTTTTGTCTTTTCGTCTTTAATTGGAAAGCGTATAAATATGAGTTGAAATGGTCAAATACGGTTAGTACGCACCTATTCCTTTCCTAGAAACTGTTAAACTTCCTCCTGCCCCCCAAATGTCTATTGACATTAATTCTCTTACCCCTGAAGGGGTGGGGTATTGACCTAATTCGGCCCTAGGGGTCTTTGGTGGTGACTTTTGTTTGGCACACTCTTGGCAGCGTTGTATCAAAGCTTTTACTTTTGAGTACATTTTTGGAAAATAAAATTTCCTTTTATCCTCCCAATAGTTGTCGCTTCTCCCATGTGACAGCCAATAGTTGCGTGTGCCGTCTGTAAAATTTCTCCTTCTAGTGATTTTGGAACTACTGGAATAATCTTAAGTCATTTTTCTATATTCTTGGGATGCTCTGTAATATCTTACCAAAAGATTTTTACTTTCATCTAGATCAAAATTATCTAAGTCCTTCAAAAAATGTTTAAAGTGTTCCGGCAGTTCTGTTACTTTTGATAAAATGGATTTCGTGGCTAAACAAAATCATATTTGTCTTGATGATTCGAAAAATTTCCGTTAGATAGTATTTCCTCCCCTTCAAGTTCGTCTTGGATGGTTGTTATTAAATTTCCTTCCGTGTCTGGATTTCGTGACAAACAGTCTGGTAAAATGTTTGTCCGGCCCTTTGTATATATTGGGGTATATGAATATGCTTGCAGACGTAGCATCCACCGTGTCAGCCGCGCTGAAGTATTTTGCATCGTATGTAGCCAAATTAGTGATTTTGGTCTGGGTGTAAAATGAATTTTTTTCCAAGCAAAAATTGGCGAAAATATTCTGTAAAAACTACAACTGCTAGACATTCTCTTTCAACCGTCGAATATTTTCTTTCTGCCTCAGTCAGCGACCTGCTGGCTTATTGGACTATTTATTTTACCTTTTCAGAATTTATATTTAATATTATGGCACCAATCCCGTTCCCCGACGCACCTGTTTGTAAACAGAAGTCTTGTGACAAATCTGGTAGTTTAAGTATTGGTGCCTGTAATAATTGCCTTTTTATTTCCATCAGCGCCTGTATTGCGTCCGATGGACATTCGAATTTGCATGATTTTTTCCAAAGGTTGGTCAAAGTTTGTGCTATGGTTGCATAATTTTTAATATATCATCGGAAATAACATAACAAACAATAAACTGATCTGCACCTTTTTTGATCTTTCGGTGGCTGCAAATTTTCTTTGACCGTAAATTTTTCTGGATTTGGCGAAATAGTACCTTGGTTTATAAGATGTCCAAGAAAAACTAGTTTTGGAAATACTATTTTTAACTTTTCTGGTTTTAATTTTAAGCCTGCTTTTTAAAAATTTTCCAGTATTTTTGAAAGTCCGACTAAATGGTTTTCTAAGTTTCCAATAAATAAAATTATATCATTTAAGTAAGCAAAGGTATATTTTTTCCTTTCTGTTTGTTTTCTTTTAGCGCCAGATTCATTAGTCGACTAAAACAGTTTGGACTAAATGATAATCCAAAAGGTATACGTTCAAATATAAGCATTCTTCCATCATCTAATATTACTGTTGCTTTGTGTTTTGTTTCTTGATCTAGGGCTATTTGCCAATATCCTGCTTTTAAGTCAATACTAGCATAGTATTTTGTACCTCCCAGTGAATCTAATATCGTATCGATTCGTGGTAGTTTCATAACATCTTTTACTACTACTACTACTACTACTACTACTAACAACTCACCGCAGCACCAAGCCGCCTGAGGCCAACACAGCTATGCACGCTCCTCCTCCATCCCAATCTATTCAAAGCCTCCCTTTATACAGCCGCCCACGAAGTTCCCTTTTTCTTTAAATCTTTCTTTATAACGTCCTCCCACCCCAGACGGGGGCGACCTGCTTTCCGTTTAGCCCTAGATGGTTGGCCGAAAAGAACAATCTTCGGCAATCTGACATCCTTCATCCGCACAACGTGACCTAGCAAATCTTCATCCGCTTTTCGGAGCGCCCATGCTTCAGAGCCATATTTGACCACTGTCATCACTGTAGCTTCCAATATTCTAATCTTGGTTTGCAGACTTATCTTCCTATTCTTCCAAACTTTTTTTTAACTGTGAAAGAACACCCTGAGCCTTTTCTATTCTATTTTTAACGTATTAATTGCTCCCAACGTCTTTACTAATAATGCTACCAACTTAAGTTAAGCTGTCCACATGATAAATCTTTTCGTCACCCAACGTCACCTTTTCATCTTCACTTATTCCTAGCCTTAGTGACTTAGTCTTTTTAACATTAATTTTTAAACCTATTCTAGCACCCTAAACTCGGAAAACCTCTAAAACTCCATTCATTTTGCTCACACTTTCATCTAGGATGCTCAAATCATCAGCATAATCTAAGTCCAGGAGGCTTGTTCCTCCCCATTTGATTCCGTGGTCTCCTATTGCCTTTCCTGTGCTCCTTAAGACGAAGTCCATCAAAATAATCCATATAAAGGGGGATAGAACACAACCCTGCTTAACTCCTGATTCAATACAAAACCAGCTGCTAACCTTATGTCCTACTTTAACCGCAGCGGTGTTACTTTGATACACAGCATTAATCACTTTAATGTATTTGTCTGGTATACCATACAAGGATAAAACCTTTAATTAAGCTCTTCTATCAACAAGGTCAAACACTTGTTCCTAATCTATAAAACTGAGGACTAAAGGTGTCTGAAAACTCCGGCAACTCTCAACCATTTGTCTATGACTAGAATTTTGGTTGACACGTCCTCTACCTTTTCTAAAACCGCACTGTTCATCTCTTAAAACTTTGTCTACGGCATCTCGCAGTCTGAAAACTATCATATTACTAAGTAATCTGCTACCTACAGAGACCAGGCTAATGTCTCGATAATTGCCACGCTCATTCTTATCACCTTTCTCATACAATGGCTTAATTAGGGTTTTACTAAATTCGCTATGTACTTCCCCTTTTTCAAAAATCATATTCATAATCTTCAATAACTTATTTCTAACCTGAGAGCCACCATATTTAAGAAACTCATTTACCACCCTATCAGCACCTGGAACCTTATTATTCTTTAATCCTTTTAGTACTGTTGCTAATTTCTCCTTACAAAACAAATCTTGCTTCACATCCAAGGTATCACAAACTTTTTCATTTTCCTCTATATTTTTTCCTGCAACTCTATCTCGGTTAAGCAAGTTCTCAAAATGTTCGTCCCATCTCGCTTTAGTTTCTTCCTTATCGCAAATTGCCACCCCATTCCTATCTTTAACTGGGACAAGTCCGGATCGAATACTACCTCTCAATTTGTTAACGTGCCAGTACAATATTTTACTATTATGCCGTCTAGCTGCATCTTCCAGATCCTCGGCAATTTTATCCATGGCCACCACTTCACACCTCCTTAGTTCATATTTCAATGCTTTCTCCACTTTCTTTACATTTCTTTTGTTTTCATATGATCTATTCCTCAGATAATTCTTGTACAAGTCCTTTCTCCTTTATATTAAACATAAAGCTTTTTCACTAATATTCTTAGCTGCAGTTCCAGCTTTCTTCCCTAATACATCTTCAGCAACTTCACAAATTATTTTTCTAAAATAATTCTACCCATATTCCACATTATTAAATTCTAAAGTCTGAAGTTTAGCATCCAACTGTTCCTGGAAAGTTTCTCTCAAATTCTTATCCTGGATTCTACTAAGATCATATCTTCCCGCGAGGTAACTACCCTTCCGATATTTCAGCTTTAAATTAACTCTTGACACTACTAGACGGCGATCTTTACTTTTAACATCAATAACGGCACTCCTATATACCCTAGTATCTTGTATTGATCCTACCAGTCTTCGGTTTACTATAATATAATCAATAAGGTTTGCTGTCTTACCATCACGTGAATACCATGTTAGCTTATGAGCCATTTTATGAAAAAACACCGTATTGGTTATAACTAGATTGTTATACCTACAAAATTGCAAAAGTCTGTATCCAGTACTGTTTTCTTTTCCTGCACCAAATTTACCTAAGATGGGATACCATCTATCCCTATTTCTACCAACCTGGACGTTAAAATCTCCCAGTAATAACATCATATTTCTACCTGGGACCTTGTCTATTTGCTTCTGTAACTGTAATAAAATTCATCTGAGTCACTAGTATCTCCGTCAGTCGGTTCTACAGGGGCGTATACTACTATAACTGATACCCTGAACTTTCTAGTCATAAAATGAGCAATTAGTATTCTATTATTAATGCCTTCCCAGCCTTAACAAGACTTAGCAGCTTCCTTATTCATCATGAGCCCTACTCTCTATCTATGAATCCCATCCTTCCTGCCTGAGTAAACAAATTCTATATAACCTAATTTCATGCTTCCTACCCCTGGGATATCAGTTCATGAAACTCCTAATAAGTCCAGTTCGAATTGTCTGAATTCGTCAGTCAAAATGCCGATACAATATTCATTTTTTAATTTCGTAACATTCCAAGTTCCAATTTTCATGTTCTTTAAATCATTGAAATTATTTTCGCCTCAGGAAAAGTAATGATCCCGGATACCAGTGCAGGACGGCGATCACATATCTTCTCAATTCTACACCGAAGTGCTTTAGGCGGCTTAAACCGGACAGCAAGAAGTCCCTGGGACCTCCATGAATGGAGGCTTTGTGCAATCCTGGGCCCATCTTGGTCACAACATGGTTTTCAGCACTTGGCAATGCTCTTCTATCAACAAGAGTTGAAATCCTGCACAGACAATCTCAAGCCCATTGCATCCAATTCATTATATATTCATGCCTACAAATATTATGCTACTACGGTGAGGCAACCCATAATAGATAAATTATCTAGGAAGAGATTTTTCAGCCCAAAGACGCCCATCAAAACATACCAATCCCAGAAGAATTGTCCATTAGTCAGAATTCTACGTGAATGCTGTGTCGTTTGCTAGGCTATAATTTCCTCGAAGGGTGCCACTTCCCAAATGGGGATAGAGTTGACCGCAAGGTTCCCAGTCTTGCAGCTACCCAGAAAAGGTCGAGGCAGCCCTTTGCAGAGGCTGTTGTCCATAGATCTGGATCTTACACCCTGTCACAGTTGTCCTCCTATAGAGGATCCTCCCGCGATGGTGTTCTGCATCACCATGCAATTTAACCCATTACTGGGAGAAGGTTTGCAACTCTTGGAACTTTTGGACAAACCAGTGGGCCCTTTTGAGTGTACATTTGAGGGGCCTTCTTCCTCCTCCGCCTGTATTTATGACCCCAGGCGAGGCTGCCCCAGATTCTATTATGGACCCCCAGGGACAAGGTCCCCCCTTGGTCCCTGCCTCCTATGGAGGTACCCTACCTATCTGTAGAGCGTTCCCCTATCGCCACCTGGGGACAATCTGAATGGCCTGGGGGAAGCCAGATAAACTGATCACTTTTGTTTTGCAAAGGCCATAACTTAACCCTTGTATAAAAACTTAACCCTTGCTCTTTATTCTTTTTAGTGCCATTCTGAAAGTATTTATGAGAGGAACAAATGCAGTTAATGAGTAATTCCAAGTACCCAGAACAATTCATAGGCAATTTCTGTGGGAAACACCTAGCAAATCTTTATCTGCTTTTCGGAGCGCCATGCTTCAGAGCAATGAGGCTCCTTTGATCTAATTAGCTACAATAATGACGTTAAGACATTCTACAGCCCAACTGGCAATACACGACGTCTGACAAAGAACATAAAGAGGGAAAAAACAATTAAGAACCCGAACGAGGGTGACACTTTACAGGTTAAAGATCACCCTCGTTACAATTTATACAATTTTAGAACAATCATAAATTAAATTAAATAACAACTTTTTTTTTTTACTAAAAGTAAGGAGCAATACCACAACCCAAAGAAAACAGAAACTTTTACGAGAACGCTTTGTATCAAAACATTATATGCCCTCGGGGCATAACTTACAATCTTAGTCCTGGGTGCTGTGGGGAGGGGGGTTGTCATACTCAAAAACTTAATTTCTGGACTGTTCAACTACGTTCAACAAATTGGCGATATCAAAATGTTAATCGGAAGTATTTGGGGAAATTATGGGCGTAGGGGGGGGGGGGGCATTCGTACTCCAATTGCTTTTGAATATTAATAAGGGCACTAGCCATCTCAATTCCCAATTCAATGAGCCCTTTTTGAAGTTTCTACGACAACGCATTCTATAAAAACCTTATATGCCCCAAGAGCATAGCTTAGGACCCTTTTCCTAAGGGCTATGGAGGGAGGGTTGTCATCCTCAAAGACATAATTTCCAGACCTTTCAACTACGTTGAATAAAATGATCATATCATAATATTCATCGGAAATGTTCGGGGAAATGATGGGCATTGTATGGGGGCTCTTTCCAATAACTTTCAACAATTAAAAATGACAATAGCCCTCTCAATTTCCAATCGAATGACCCTTTTTTGAAGTTTTTACGAGAACGCTTTCTATAAAACATTATATGCCCCAGAGGCATAACTCACAACCCTTGCCCCGAGGGGTGTGGGGGGTTTGTCATCATCAAAGCATAATTTCGAGAACTTTCAACTACTTTGAACAAAATGGCTATCTCAAAATTATGACTGGATGTGTTTGGGAAAATGGTGGACGTGAGAGGGGGTTAGCTGCCCTCAAATCATTTTCGACTATTAAAAAGGGCACTAGCCCTTTCAATTTCCAATCAAATGAGCCCTTTTTGTAGTTTCTACGACAACGCTAAATAAACTTTCTATCCCCTCAGGGCATAACTTGCAACCCTTGCCCTGAGGGCTGTGAAGGGGTTATCATCCTCAAAGATCTAATTTCCAAAACTTTCAACTGCATTGAACAAAATGGATATCTCAAAATTTTGATTGCATGTGTTTCTGACTGTTACTAGTGGAAAACACCAATCGCTAACACTCTCTAAAATTATACCCTGTTCTACCATTTCCTTTATTTGGTCGTCCAGCCATGGTTTTAAATGATAAGGTGTTTTATACGGTGATTTTTTAATTGGAGGGTCCTGTGTTGGTAATTTATGCGTGATTAAGTGAGTTAATCCGTAATCCACTTTGTGTCTTGGGATTGTCCATCTAAAATCCCGAAGATTTCCCACCCGGGCTTTTACGATTTCCGGTAAATGTTTGAAATCAAACTGTTACCAAAAGTCAGTTTTTGTCATTCCATACTTTTCTTGTGGTTGCGGTTTTAACGAAATTTGTTCGTGGCTAGTGAAATTTAGGCTTAATTCTGGGCTGCTAAGAGATTCTATTTCTGAATTTGAAATCTTTTCCACCGATCCAAGCGCTATTTGGTTCAGCTTTACTTTGTTATTACTTAGATTTGATAATTTTAAATATGTGATACCTTTTTCAATTTTAATAACTTGATTTTCCACGAAAAACGTGGGGTATTCTTCGAGGGTGTGTCCCCCTATTATGGCATCCATGGTTTTAACCTTTCCTTCTTTTGTATTTAATTAAATAAAAAAAAAACAAGTTTTTTAAACTGAAAGTAAGGAGCGACATTACAACTTAAAACGAACAGAAATTATTCCGTATATGAAAGGGGCTGTCCCCTCCTCAACGCCTCGCTCTTTACGCAAAAGTTTTTTATTGTTTTAAAAAATAAAGTTGTGAGACAGAGTAAAACTTTATCTTAAAGAGCGAGGCGTTGTGGAGGGGACAGCCCCTTTCATAAACGGACTAATTTATGTTCGTTTTAAGTTTTAATGTCGCTCCTTACTTTCAGTTTAAAAAACTTGTTTTTTTTTATTTAATTTCTGATCGTTTTTTAGTTAATGAACCTTGTATTTTCATAAAAATTTTACTTTTCTTTTGCTAAATTTATGTATTTACAAATTAAATTACGTAACTAACTTCTATATTCGTATATTTTTATTCTGGCAAAAAATAAAAAGTTGCAGATTTTTGAAGATATGAGCTTGAAACCTATGTAATAGGGTTTTCTGATACGCTGAATCTGACGGTGTGATTTTCATTAAAATTCTTTCACTTGTAGGGGATGTTTCCCCCTCTTTAAAAAATCGAGTAAATTTTCTCAGGCTCGTAGCCTTTGATGAGTAATACTAAACTTAATAAAATTTATATATTTAGAATCAGCATTATAAACACATTCTTTTGATACATTTATTGACATCAAAATTTTGTTTTTAAAATTTTCGAATACTATTGAGCCGTATCGCTTGTTTTTTTATTGTTTTTTTTATTACGTATATGTTATTACGTATATGAAGGGGTTCTCCCCTTAGTCAATACCACGCTCTTTACGTTAAAAGTTAAAACAAATTTCGATTCACAAACCCCTGAATTACAAAGGCCGTTTAATTAGAATAGATAGCTCTTTTGAAAGCACTAAAAAAAACTGTAGAGTAAATAGCGAGGTCTTGAGTTGGGGGAGAACCCCTTCACATACGTTATAGTTTCTGTTCGTTTTAAGTTCTAATATTTCTTCTTACATTTTAATTGAAAAAACTTTTTTTTTTATTTAATTTCTGCTCGTTTTTTAAATAATGCTTGAAAATCCGGCGCCCCCTTCATAGAAATGTACCTTACCCCAAGGAAACATCCTCCACGGAAATACTGGGGTTATCCCAGTTTTTTCAGTGGTACTATTTTGACCCTGGGTGTTGTTAATCGTTTGATTTCTAGGCCTAAATTCAGGAATACTATTCGGTGTTTGCCAAGTATTATTTGTTCCCTGCCTTCCAAAATTTCTGCCCCCCCCCCTGCGTTCTGAACTGGTGTCTTGTCTTGTACGTCTGGCCGTCTTTGCGTACTCTATGCCAGCAATCTTCCGCATAGTGGTTTGGTTTGCTACAATATTAGTAATGAAACTTTCTCTTAAATAGTTTGTTGGTTTCCTGGTTACTTCTAAATATTCTTAATCTGTCATTGTTGGTTCTCCAACTATCTGTCTCTGGTGGGGGTGGGTGCCCATATTTTCTATAGTTATTAGCTGCTAATATCTCAAGGTCCTGGAATATGTCAGCTACTTCCCTAGACGGCGACCCTCGGCCTCCGTCTCGCCTTTTTGGTTCACGATTTGGCTCCTCCACTTTTCCATGGCCTCGTCAATTTTTACCTCTGTTTCTACTAGAACTATAGCCTGCTCTAAATTTTCAGGTTTCCGTGATAATATTAGTCTTAATAGCTTTTTTGATAACCCTTGCGTAAAAGTATGTAATTGTACTTTTTGTACTGTCTCGTCATTTCTGCCTTTCTCTAACTGTAAGCATGCAGATCGACAAATTTTGTCTGCATATTCCATCATACTAGTTGAGGTATTGAATGTCACTACCTCTATTCTTAGTCTCTTGGAGATACTCGTATCTATGAACCTTGTTTTAAAAGATTCAATTATAGTGCTAATGTCCTTGGGCTCTTTTTCCTTAATTGCCTCAAAGTGTTTAAGGGCGCTTCCTTTTAATCTAGCTGCAACGCATTGCTCTTTGACCTTATTGTCAAACGACTCAGTTAGTTTGTCGAAAGTTTCAATTTTTCGATAAATTCATCGACATCTGAAATTCCCGCGCATTCTGGTATAGTTTTGGCAATTTCAAGTATTGTTGATAGGGAAGCCATTTTTTCCTCTGGTAAAGCCATTTTATTTCAATCTACAATTTTTTTTGTCCTCTCGGCCCAGTTTTCCGACCGCCACCAGTTGTGGTAAAGCGGTTTTATGGTTTTTGGGGTGATTTTGTGGTAGATGCCTTTATTTCACCTTTATAGGGGATATAATCTATGGCCCTAAGGTAATTAAACTTTGGTAGCGTGCCTTAAGCTATGACCCGACTAATGAGGTGTACCAGCTGAGTATATTCGAGAGACTAAATGTAGGTTGTAGAGAGGTTGGCTATAATACAATAATTTTATTCAGTTAACATATACTAGTACAAGGTATAATAATATATATATATATATATATATATATATATATATATATATATATATATATATATATATATATATATATATATATATATATATATATATATATATATATATATATATATATATATATATATATATATATATATATATATATATATATATATATATATATATATATATATATATTCTGCTGGGACTAGTGGTCTCAGGTAGACCAAAAGTATCAGAAATCTACAATAATATACAATAAGATACTTAGACACTTACAATAATCCGACAATATTTCAAGGTATTTATAAATCAACGGACCAGAGGTCAGTCCAATATAAAGTTAGTATCAGTCCGCCCCTTCCCATAAAATGTATCTTTTATACATTTTCCTCAACCACACCTTCCGGGACCCAACTGACGCACATAATTAGGAAGTGGTAATTTCTTAATTTCCTGTTAAGTATAAACTTGCCAGGATATGTTCCTTATCTTAATAAAAAGTGGTATTACTAGACTTTAGTATTTGCGTCTTAATATTTTACTAAATTTCAAATTGACTTAATTAGAAAGCATCACTACAGGTTCCTGACGAGGTTTCCAAGGTTCCTTTGGAAATAGTAAAACAATAGGAAAACAACAGATAGGTCTTCGTGGTGCGGCTGAAGACAGCGATTGGAATTTTCCAAAAGGTAATGCTTTGGGCAACTTCTCCTTGTTAAACGCTGACATCTTCTACCCACAGCCACGGACTCTGTAGTTGTTTAACGACTTTGGTGTTACTTGATACCAGGTTAAATAATAACAAATTAGTGTCATTACCTTGCAAAACTAATTGGTTTAACAATTCATTCGCGCCGTTCTTTACTAATGCCTTTAAAAAAATGTCTTAGGACCAGGATTTTAAAAGACAGCCCAGTTTAGTTTGTGATTCTTACCAAAGACTGTGAAAGCTGTTTTGAATAGATAATTATGGTTCTGTATTCTGCCTCACGTGATAGCATTAAAAGCGGAGTTTAATAACCCTGTTGCTAATAAAAAAACGTTTATAAATTTGATTATTATGGGCTAGGATTGGTTCTTTTCTAGGTCGCCTCTAAGGGGACAACCGTGATTTTGATGAAAAAAATTAATGATGTGCAGCCAACCCTTAAGTGTGACTTCTGAAGGCCAATGACAAGTTTTTATTCCTCTATTCAAGCCAAAGTAGCTCAAAAATTACAATTTTTTCCCCAAAAGTATGAGTATGATTTATTTTAATCATTTTTGTTTGATTGCCATGTTCTAATTATTCATTTAAAACTACTGTTGAAGTATATGCAACTCAATCTATTGTACCAGAGAGCTAGTACATCCTAATTGGTCATATTCGTTCTATGCTTAAGAAATAAAAATACCCTTAAATACTAGTAGCCACTAGCTGATTACTGAGTCGTGGGTTTTAAGTGAGATTTTTGAAAATCTAATATTACTAGAAAGCACCATCCCACGTCTCTTATCGATCTGCAAGCTGGATTATGTAGTGGCTCTAGCTGCAATTAGGCTCACCATCAAAAATAGACTTTGAAAACATCCGCTGAGGTAATACTGACAAGATAAACCACAACACAACAGCATAAAACATTCTGAGTCATATGTTTCAAACGGCAAACTTCCAAAACGCACTTTGAAACATCAACTGAGGTAACACTGACAAGATAAACCACGACCCAACAGCATAAAAACATTCTGAGTCATACGTTTCAAACGAGAAACTTCCATAATATACATTGAAAACATCTACTGAGGTAACATTAAAAAGACAAACCTTGACCCAACAGTATAAGAACATTCTGAGTAACGAGAAACTTCCATAATACACATTGAAAACATCTACTGAGGTAACACTGACAAGATAAACCACGACCAAACAGCATAAAAACATTCTGAGTCATACGTTTCAAACGAGAAACTTCCATAATACACATTGAAAACATCTATGAGGTAACAATGACAAGATGAACGACGACCCAACAGCATAAAAACATTTTGAGTCATACGTTTCAAACGAGAAATCTCCATAATACACATTGAAAACTTCTACTGAGGTAACACTGAAAAGATAAACCACGACCCAACAGTATAAAAACAATCTGAGTCATACGATTCAAACGAGAAACTTCCATAATACACATTGAAAACCTTTATTTAGGTAACACTGACAAGATAAACCACGACCCAACAGCATAAAAAGATTCTGAGTCATACTTTTCAAACGAGAAACATTCATATTACACATTGAAAATATCTACTGAGGTAACACTGACAAAATAAACCACGACCCAACAGCATAAAAACATTCTGAGTCATACGTTTCAAACGAGAAACTTCCATAATACACTTTAAAAACATCTACTGAGGTAACAGTGACGAGATAAACCAAGACCCAACAGCATAAATACATTCTGAGTTATACATTTCTAACGAGAAACTTCCATAATACACATGGAAAACATCTACTGAGGTAACACTGACAAAATAAACCACAACCCAACAGCATAAAAACATTCTGAGTCATACGCTTCAAACGAGAAACTTCAATAATACACATTGAAAACATTTACTGAGGTAACACTGACAAGATTAACGACGACCCAACAGCATAAAACATTCTGAGTCATATGTTTCAAACGAGAAACCTCCAAAATACGCATTGGAATCATCTACTGAGGTAATACTGATAAAATAAACCACGAAACAACAGTATAAAAATATTCCGAGTCATACGTTTCAAACGAGAAACTTCCATAATACACATTAAAAACATCTACTGAGGTTACACTGACAAGATAAACCACGATCCATCAGCATCAAAATATTCTGAGTCATACGTTTCAAACGAGAAACTTCCGTAATACACATTGAAAATATCAACTGAGGTAACATTGATAAGACAAACCACGAAACAACAGTATAAAACCATTCTGAGTCATACTTTTCAAACGAGAAACTTCCAAAATTCACTTTGAAACTACAACTGAGGTAACACTGACAAGATAAACCACGACCCAACAGCCTAAAACGTTCTGAGTCATACGTTTCAAACAAAGTATAATCACCTACGGAACAAGTACTGACAAAACCTATCCTCTCCACACAAAAAAAGTGACCCTTTGTCCGCGTCTCCGGAGACGATTCCATACCTATGCGAACATGGCAACTAAATAGTGTTGTTACACAATTCAATACAACTTTTCCGGTCACTCGTCGCCTGAATCACGCTTTAGCATAATTTATAGGCTGCGAGCCAAGTACTTTGGCTCGGACTGATTAACTAGTACAACACTTTGTGTCAAGAGGTGCTGTGGTACGCGGGGTCACTTTTGGAGAGTTTTGTCAGTACTCGTTAAGTAGGTGATTATACTTTTGTTTCAAACGAGAAACTTTCATAATACACATTGAAAACATCTACTGAGGTAACACTGAAAAGATAAGCCATGATCCAACAGCATAAAAACATTCTGAGTCATACTTTTCAAACGAGAAACTTCGATGATACACATTGAAAACATCTACTGAGGTAACACTTACAAGATAAACCACGACCCAACAGCATAAGAACATTCTGAGTCATACGTTTCAAACGAGAAACTTCCATAATACACATTGAAAACATCTACTGAGGTAACAATGACAAGATGAACCAAGACCCAACAGCATAAAAACATTCGGAGTCATACGTTTCTAACGAGAAACTTCCATAATACACATTGAAAACATCTACTGAGGTAACACTGACAAGATAAACCACGACCCAAAAGTACTAAAACATTCTGAGTCATACGTTTCATACGAGAAACTTCCAAAATAAAAATTGAAAACATCTACTGAGGTAACACTGACAAGATAAACCACGACCCAACTGCGTAAAAACATTCGGAGTCATACGTTTCCAACGAGAAACTTCCATAATACACATTGAAAACATCTACTGAGGTAACACTGACAAGATAAACCACGACCCAAAAGTACTAAAACATTCTGAGTCATACGTTTCATACGAGAAACTTCCAAAATAAAAATTGAAAACATCTACTGAGGTAACACTGACAAGATAAACCACGACCCAACTGCGTAAAAACATTCTGACTCATACGTCTCAAACGAGAGACATCCATAATACACATTTAAAATAACTACTGAGGTAACACTGACAAGAAAAACCACGACCCAACAGCATAAGAACATTCTGAGTTATACGTTTCAAACGAGAAACTTCCATAATACACATTAAAAACATCTACTGAGGTAACACTGACAAGATTTACCACGACCCAACAGCATAAAAACATTCTGAGTTATACATTTCAAACGAGAAACGTCCATAATACACATTGAAAATATCTACTGAGGTAACACTGACAAGATAAACCACGACCCAACAGCATAAAAATATTCTGAGTCATACGTTTCAAACGAGAAACTTCCATAATACACATTGAAAGTATCTACTAAGGTAACACTGACAAGATAAACCACGACCCAACAGCATAAAAACATCCTGAGTCATACGTTTCAAACAAGAAACTTTCATAATACACATTGAAAACATCTACTGAGGTAATATTGATAAGACAAGCCACGACCCAAAAGCATAAAAACATTCTAGAGTCATACGTTTCAAACGAGAAACTTCCATAATACACATTAAAAACATCTACTGAGGTAACACTGGCAAGATAAACCACGACCCAACAGCATAAACCTCCATTATACACATTGAAAATATCTACTGAGGGAACACTGACAAGATAAACCACGAGACAATAGTATAATAACAATCTGAGTCATACGTTTCATACTAGAAACTTCCAAAATATACTTTGAAAACATCAGAGCTCAATGTGAAAACATCTGTCTAGATTGGATTTATTAAATTTGAAGTCCAGTATGTACTTGAATTAAATCAGTGACCGGAGTTAATTAAGAGATCATTTAAAGGATTAAGTTTTGAATAAATAAATAACGGTGGACTTTTGGTAAACTTGACCTAAATTCTTGATATTCCGTGAGGACTTAAACTGGATTGAACTTTAAATCTAATTGGATTGCGCAACAAGTGAAAATTAAGTGAAGTAAGAGATTAAGAAATAATATTAATTTTGAGCATTCAAAGAGTGTAGACGCAAAGTTATTTAATAAGACATTAACGTAACCCTAATTGGTGAGCAGGAGAAGGCCGTCTATCAGAATCATTCAGAATCAATACTTTCCCTTCTAATAATGTCTAAATATTGTTGTCCTGAATTTAGAAACCCAGCAACCAGTGGGAGAGTTCAGTGCACTAAATGCAGCCAATGGTGGAACCCAAAATGTACAAAGATTACTCTTGGTTTAAGAGACAAGTTACCGAAATGGCTTTGCTTAAAATGTGATTTTCCCACTTCCCCTTTGATTACAAGTGATGAAATACTTTCTGGCAAAGTTACACCAAAAGCAAGCCCTAGATCTGTTGCGAAAAACAAGCCTATAGTCACTCCCAGGTCCTCCAATCCCCAAGCAAAGAAAATAACTAGGCCCAGCATAAAGCAGAAAACTCCCCGTGTCGATTGTGCTGAACATATACGAGCAATTTCAGCGTTAAGAAGTAAATGCTCTACCCTTGAGAATGAACTTTCAGCCCGTGATTCTGTTATCGATAAACTTGACAATGAAGTCAGGTTTGTTTCTGAGAAGCTTTCGATTAGTATGCAAGAATGCCATAAGCTATACATTTTAGTCGACGAAAGAAAAACAACAATCGATTCTCTGAAGATGCAGTTAAATCAGTTTCAAAACCGGTTTCCCCTGGATCAAATCCCAAGCGGCCATGAACTTGGTACCCAGCCAGCTGCCCAAAATAACCAACTCAAAATGAATGCTGTAAGTGTGACGTCAGTTAAATCGGATACACCCCTTCCAAGTGCGATGAATAATAATACTGACATAGCCGCAAATGATCAGAATAATGTGATTGCGATTGACAAGTTACAGGAAGAGGACTTACATATCATTTTAGAGAAAAAAATCAAGCCACCATATAAAAGAGAGTGTTGGTTCTTTCGGAATGGTTTTTGCAAGAGGGGAGCTAGTTACAAACTTGCTCATGAAAATAAAGTGACTCCGGTAAACAAAAATAAAGTTCGACCTCGCCCTGAACAGCCCAAGTTAAAAGGGGTGTGTAAATTTTTCGAAAGAGGAGCATGTAAATTTGGTATTCACTGCCGCTTTCTACATGTATGTTATAATTTCCTTGCTAAGTCATGTAGTAGTATTGAATGTGTCCTTGATCTTATAAAGATGTGCCCTCGGTTTAGATGCTTAGATGAAAATTGTAGACTAGCGCATTGTAGCTGTACTGACCCCAGCTCATCAAAAACACCGACCTTCGACTACGCTAACAGCAGAAAATCCAAAACAAACCCTCTTGGGGTGTAGAAAAAAGGGGACACTCTTGGGTTCAAACGCAGGCCCACCTTCCCAGGGAGTCCAGCAACCATTTTCAGTACACCACTCCTCCTATGACACATCTCAGGAGCCTCTTAGACCCCCTCCCTCCTTTTCCCCCACCTATCCATTTTCATCAACAGCCAATAAACAACCAGTCCCGTCCCTTTTCTATTCCCCCTCCCCTTTACCCCTTTCCTTGAAGAAGGAAAAAATTGTTGGTGACTTCAGTTTAAATAATCCTGTTGCTGCTCCAGTCGCGATAAGGGGCAAGAAATTCCAAAATAAACCTTTTTCCCGGAAGTTTCACGACAAAAGCTACATATTTCCTTCTTTCCTTTACAGCAAGGCCGAAAGTTTAAATCTAGAGAAATTTACTGACCTTTAGACCACGGCTCAAATGCTTGGATCTTCCGTTATCTGTGTTTCCGAGGTCCACCGGCAAGATCTTAATTTATTGAGGGTTCCTAGCTTTTCTTCTTTTATGAAACTTCAGCCTGATGACCATCCTCTTGGGAAAAAAGGAGGAGGAATTCTGACCCTCGTGCACAAAGATTTTAAACCTCAGATTTTAAATATACCCTTTCTTTGTAAGGTTGACCCTTCTTACTCAGGGCTAAATTTTGGTAGCGTGTTATGACTGAGGCTTGGGTAAAGATCGGTACTCAGAATCCAGTGAAAACTGATTTTTATTATAAAAGGAAATAAAAGGAAAATAATATAACTCTAATTATTTTGAATACTTCTAAACCTCTTCTATGTCTGTTGTCTAATATGCTATGGGTCTGCTTGCTCAATCCACAAATGTTTACCGAAACAAAAGGATTTAGTTAATTTTAGGCTATCGAATGCTTCTAATTGAAATAACTACACTTGAATAATCAGACAGACTTGGGTACCGGTGCAATTAAAATTTTTTGCATCAAATTATTGTTTTTAATCAAATCTCAATGGTTGTATAAATTAAACCAAGTTTCAGGTTTATATCCTGTAAAGGAAGTTAGTGTTCTTTGGAACTTTGATAATTTACAACTTTCTAGAGAAAATTGGATCTTTGGACGGAAGAGATTGGAAATCTTAATCTAGCAATTTAATTCCTCTTTCCTCCCGAACCCTTCTGTAAAACATGAGGACTGCCTCTATACGGGTTGAGAAATGCAAAGGTGGCTAAAAAGAGGAATGGTTCCCTCTTTCGTATAACGTCAGAGAACTCGCTAGGGGGGGAATATTGTATGGTCCTCTAGTTCAAATCTTTTTATGTGCTCTTTTAGCCAATCAACAACTTTTTGTTAAAACGTAGTTTTTTCCAGTATTTCAAGGCCTTACATTCCTTTTTGTTTTATGCCCAAAACTGGACTAAAATAGGTCTTCAAATATTTATCTCGGGTTCAAAAGTCGTTTGATTCTTGGATAAAGGAGTGTCACTACAAGGTTTATGACTAGTTACGCAAAGTGAAGTTATGTTCAAATTCAACCTAATTTGAAATTGTCGCTATATTTCTGATCTATTGAAGTGAAAGGGAATTCCAAGCTTTAATGTTATGCGTCGATATCCAATATGTTGTTACATCTTTCCCTTTTTTCTTTTTGCAAGGAGTATTTGCCTCACTTCATCCAGGCCAATGGTTGAACTAAACCTATTCTAAAAGTAAATAAAAAGTAAATATTCAATTTCGTCTTCCTAATGTAGTAGGACTTTACGAAGTTTTCAGCCAGAATCCTTATGAGTTAATACAGATATTTTTAATTTACGTTTTTTTTGTCGTTTCGTGGCATCCGAAATCAAACCCCAGCTTTTGTGTTGCCAAGCACAGATAAATCAACAGTTTGATAATTTTAAGTTTAAAATTCAGCACATCTTTAATAAAAGGAAGATATATTAATTGACCTTTAGGAACAGCTGAATTTTATTTTCTTATTTGAGCTTTTTCTAAATTTATTCAAAATTTTTTTCAAATTATAAGTGAATACTCGAAAGAGTATTTAAAGTTGCCAAAAGGTCAAGTAACAATAGAAGACTTGAAAACTCAAAGGCAAATACATTCTACAATGAAAGAAATCTGTACCCGTTCTCTATTTTAAAAAAATAGGAGATATGAAATTTTGAGCCTTTCGAACATTCTGAACTCATCTTGTTTATTTGATATGGAGAAATCACAAATAACTAACAATTTTAATTGTTGGGTTGCCACATTGCAGCTAGTTGATTTATAAAGTTTCAGTAAGCCGTACTGTCTATAATTAACCGATATTCTATAGCCTATTGGTAGTTAATTTTCAATTTTGAAAATTGTTCTAAGCATGTCTGCCGGATTCGTAACAATAAATGGGAAACTTTTATTTTCTGCTTGAAGAATAGAAAGGATTACTGTTTCTATTTTCTTTACTAATTTTTTCTTTAGATTGAACTTTTTGTCACTTCCTTGTTTATCTGTAATTTTAGAAAATTTATCTCAATAATCTCTCTAGATATACATTCGATAATTCGCTTGGAACTCCTTTCCAAAATCTCTAAACTTTTGTTTCTGTCCATTCTTAATTCCCTGTCGAGGTCACTCACTAATGATATAGATCGGTCCGAAATATGTATTAACCTTCCATCTTCTGCTGTCACATAATCTACTTCATGAAAGAATTCTTTCTACATCTCCTTCCGTTTCTAGTCCAGCTACCCACCCTATTTTTGCCCCAAAAGTGGTAATAGACTCCGTTTGTTTCGTTTTGTTTTTATCCGTCCTTAGTGGTTCTAGTATATGCATATGCAGCCTTTGCGCGCCGGGATACAACCCTTTTTTTTATCTCTTGACGAATGAAAGATCTTAAGCCGAACCGGCCAGCCATGACAAAAAACCAACAAAGAGAAAAATCTCTAAAAAAAAACAAACAAACGAGACTGTGGCCAGTGGAGAGAAAATAAAAACAACAGAAACAAAAGAACACGGATACTTTGCCTGTATACAAAACAAGGCGTCTTCAGCACGAAAGACACAGAAAAAACAAGGTAAACTAAAAACCAATAAAACCGCCACCAAAAAAAAAAAGTCCAATCGGCGCAAACTAATCCACGTAGGGAAAAGATGCTAATATAGAGTTACTTCAGTGAGGACACCAGAGTAACTGAGGAAAAATAAAAAAAAAACTGTAAATTACTTTAATTATTTAGTTGCGAAATAATAATTTTGTTAGCTATTACTGAAGCAAATCGTTTTGGTCTAACAGGTAAAATAGTCCCCTGGTGATTATTTAAAATCTTTACTCCCTTATTGACAATTGATTCACTCTTTAGAAGGTTATCATAAATTGGGTCAATATTTAAATTACCCGTGTCCCTATTTATGTCCCATAAATAGGGACACGGGTAATTTAAATATTGACCCAATTTATGATAACCTTCTAAAGAGTGAATCAATTGTCCATAAGGGAGTAAAGATTTTAAATAATCACCAGGGGACTATTTTACCTGTTAGACCAAAACGATTTGCTTCAGTAATAGCTAACAAAAGGATTATTTCGCAACTTAATAATTAAAGTAATTTACAGTTTTTTTTATTTTTCCTCAGTTACTCTGGTGTCCTCACTGAATTAACTCTATTTTAGCATATTTTCCCTACGTGTATGATTTTGCGCCGATAGTACATTTTTTTTTTTTTTGGTGGTGGTTTTATTGGGTTTTAGTTTTATCTTTTTTTTTTTAGTGTCTTTTGGGCTGAAGACGCCTTGTTTTTATACAGGCGAAATATCCACGTTGTTTTGTTTCTGTTGTTTTTCTTTTCTCTCCACTGGCCACAGTCTCGTTTGTTTGTTTTTTTTTTTTTTTTTTAGAGATTTTTCTCTTTGTTGGTTTTTTTTATCTCTATGGATGCAAACCTTTTTTGCTTCCTGAAGAGGTGGACGCAACCCCTTTTTGCATCCTTAACTGGTATAAGCAACCCTTTTTTGCATCCTTGAGAGGTGTCCTATCAACCTTCCTTCGGAAGTTCATGAATCCCTGTCATGACATGTCCGTGAGTCCTAGTCACAATAGGTCTACTCCTAACGGTTAAGCTATATCTACACAAACTACGGAATCTGGGCCTCTGCCTTCCGGTGGTTCCCTAACCATCACTCGGAGGCCGCAGTACTTTCGGCAAAAATTGCCCCAAAAATTTTCTTGGGGTTGGTTTATAGGTGCTAGAGCTAAACAATATTTTGCTTTTTGTCCTGTTTCACCACAGCGGATACAGGTTGTAGGTTTTTCACATTCCGATTGTCTATGTGGATCCCCACAAGTCCAGCATCTTATGCGAGTGTTTTTTCTTTCAATAAATTTATTCCAGGAATAATTACCCCTAGTTGGTCTTGGTACATCTTTCTTTCCACAGTTCAAACATTTCTTTGGGTTGTTTTTATAATTTCCTACGTTTTGAAATTCTACTCTGGAGTTATCTCTTTGCTCTCCCGGGAAAGTCTTGTGTCCTGAGTCAACCACCGTTGCTCCCAAAGACATTTCTGAGTAGTCCCTATACACCTAATCAATCGATTCAAATCTCTTTGCCAGTGCTAATAATTCATCTTTGTCATTTGTTGCTTTAGTTTCTTCATGAACTTCCCTTCCAATTGAAGGGAGCATACCGCTTTTAAAAATACTAATAGTTATGTCATCTGCCCTTATACCAGGAGCATTTTTTGCATACTCTAGTGCCTTTCTACTAATTCGGGAGTAAAATTGATGTATCAACTCTGATGGCCTTTGTTTCTCGGATAGGAGCTCCTGCAGTTTTTGTGCTGCTGGTTTTTCATGTAAAAAGGCTTCTTTTAGAAGTCTTTCTAAATGGTCTAAATCTCTGATTTTGGAAATGTCTAAGCTCGTTGCAAATATTTGGATTGCTCTTTGTGTATAGCAAAGAGCTTGATTATCCAAAGCAATGTCATTTTCTTCTAAGCTCCTTTGTACTTGTTTATGGGTCGTAATCTACGAATGGATTTTATTGGATATGTCAGTAACGAGATGGGAGGGGCCTGTTCTACTAATAGATTTTGAAGTCTACCTGTGACGGTGGCATCTCTATATTGCCCTTCTTGAGCGTTTATTATAAACTGTGCTTCTTGTAGTGCAATTTCTAATTGATTTTGTTTTCAGGTAAACTCATAATGGTTCTATCCTTATAAACTCTTAGTGTGGGAAACATTTTGAACCTTTACATTGTTTTAAGCTACTAAAATGAGTTAGTTTATACATTGCGTAAGCATTAGCTCAATATCTGGATTTAAATTAACCCTCAAGGCTAATAGTATGATTACACTTTTCAAGATGATTAAGCTATGGTACTACTATTAAAAAAGATTTAAGCAAGATACTAACGATACGGACACTGGAATTTGTAACAAAGAGAAAGAAAACGAGAAGAAAGAAAGAATTCTAGGAAGGTAAAACTGTCTAAACTTCCTTTCAAGTCAAGTTATGTTGCTTAAATGAACACTTTTTGAAACTTTTCCGTCACTGCTAGGCTTGACGATAATCGTCAGAAACTGAACACACACCTTCTTGGGAGGAACTGAGGACTAAATTTTACAAAAATTTATAGTTTTTAACAATCCTTCCCCCCTTAAACGAAAGTTGCACCGAACTTGAGTACCGCCGACACCAATTGTAAAGTTGCCCCTTCTTATCAGAGCTAAAAATTTTGGTAGCGTGTTATGACTGAGGCTTGGGTAAGGATCGGTACTCAGAATCCAGTGACAACTGATATTTATTATAAAAGGAAATAAAAGGATTATATTCTAACTCTAATTATTTTGAATACTTCTAAACCTCTACAAATGTTTACCGAAAAAAATTTTTTGTTAATTCTAGGTTATCGAATGCCTCTAATTCAAATAACTACACTTGAATAATCAGACAGACTTGGGTACCGGTGTAATTCAAACTCTTTGTATCAAATTATTGTTCCTAGGAATAACCTTTTTATCAAATCTCCATGGTTGTATAAATTAAACCAAGTTTCAGGTTTATATCATGAAAAGGAAGTTAGTGTTTTTTGGAACTTTGATAATTTACAACTTTCCAGAGAAATTGGATCTTTGGACGGAAGAGATTGGAAATCTTAGTCTAGCAATTTAATTCCTCTTTCCTCCCGAACCCTTCTGTAAAACGTTAGAACTGCCTCTATATAATATTAGCACGGGTTGAGAAATACAAAGGTGGCTAAAAAGAGGAATTTATCCCTCTTTCGTGTAACGTCAGAGAATTCGCTAGGGAAGGAATATTGTATTGTCCTCTAGTTCAAATTTTCTTATATGTATATATTAGCTTTTAATAAACGCTAGGTAAGTTCCAAATGGTCACTAAGCTGGAAGGAGGTGGCAAAAGCCTCTTTAATTTATTCTTTAAGGTCAAGGAGTTTATATTGTACTTAAATCTTAGTTTATTCCCACGTTCAAGTTTCGAACACGAACTAATTTTATTTCTTTTCCAGTACATCACCTAGGGTCCCCAAGTCTTTCTAATCAAATATATCCCAAATCACCAAATTATAATAAAATGTCGTGCTTTGACTTCAGCACTAGTTTTTATGTCTCCTATATACGTATTAAATTTATTACTTAGCCTGGTTTATCCAGGTGACAGAAATCTTTCAGAAAATCCCTTCTTATCTCAATTTTTATCTTAAAAGGAAATTTATGCAGGCTAGTAGTAGCTTTTTATTCTAATTTACAAAGAAAACACTTACTCATATTCCTTGGTTCCGAGGCAAAACTACCCCGGTTTGTCTCTCATCTGTAAGTTAAATTCCTTTTGCTACTTGATCCGTTTAACGACCTCCCCTGCTCTTTTAGCCAATCAAGAACGTTTTGTTAAAAAGTAGTTTTTTTCCAATATTTCAAGGCCTTGCATTCCTTATTGTTTTATACTCAAAACTGATCTAAATTAGGTCTTCAAATATTTATCACGGGTTCAAAAGTCGTTCGATTCTTGGACAAAGGAGTGTTACTACAAGGTTTTTTACTAGTTACGCAAAGTAAAGCTATTTTCAAATTCAAGCTAATTTGAAATTGTCGCTTAATTCCTAATCTATTGAAGCAAAAGGGAATTCCAAGCCTTACTAAAATTGAGTTACTAAATTACACAATATTAAGGCCTCATTACATCTTGAAGATAATGATGAAATTACTTGGGTCAAAGCCCAACCTAAGCGACTCCCTAGGCCGCTCTCTGCCGTAGCAGTGTGCGTTTTCTATTATTCACCTGATCAGCCCGTTGCAGCAAGAAAAGCTTTTTGTGAGAAGCTGCAGGAATTGACAGATTACGTCCAGAGAACTCACCCATATTTTGGAGTAGTAATGCTTGGAGATGCTAACGAACTCGATAGTAAATCGCTGGCCAGGTCACTTAACCTTAAAACTCTAGTCGATTTCCCAACAACTAAGGGGAATACTTCTCTGGATGTAATCCTGACAAATCTTTCGGAATATTACCAGAATCCAAGTAAACTAGCACCACTTGGTGGAAGTTATCATTGTATGTTACAATGGAACCCTTGGAAAAATTAAAATAATTTCTTAAACCACATTGGCCTGACATCACATAAAGAAAGAAAAACGAGCAAAAATGGGGTTTTTTATAGGCCAAATGAAGATACTGAAAAAACACAAAGCGAATATTTCGAGAGGACAAACGCCTTTCTTCTTCAGCGCGAAACGAAAAGATGTATCAATAAAAGCTAAAAAATTAGAAGAATTAAAACCAACTACCTAACAACAATAAAAGCGAGTTATTCGCCAATATTCGCGATTTGCACAAAATCCAAAAAAACATGAACTGCCATCGACGGATACTAGCGAACAACTGAACAAAGAGAAGGAAACCATTTCATTCACTCGAAAAAACAAAACTAACCAGCAATTAAATAAGTTGGAGAACTAAGTAATTTGATTTCGGATTTTAATTAATGCATTTCTTGCAGACACCCTTTGAGACCTAAAGGGTTGTTCACGTGTTTGATTAGATGATTGAGAAAGTGGTTCAAGTGTTATTTCAGGGATTACTAAAGTATCGGCTTCTGTTTTGAGAAAACCGAAATATGACTCGTTTATTCTTAAATCACCGGAATCTCTGTTTAAAGCTAGACCTAAATGTTGTTATTTATAAATTTCAACAGCTTCTCTGTAGTGCTGGACAATACCTTTGTCATGCGAAATAAGACTAGCTTGATTAAACAAAATAGTATGGTCTGGTTTTTCAAAAATGTGCTCTGCAAGGGCAGAGTCAAAATTTTCTGGTGTTTTCCGCTTTTTAAGTGTATTATTAATTGAACTAGAGTGCTGAGTTAATCTATCAGTTAGTCGCTGATTAGTTCTTCCGATATACCAAAGACCACACGAACAAGGAATTCTGTAGACACCGGAGTTTTCACCTATTGGGATAGGGTCTTTACCTTGATAAATTTGGGACCTGATAGTTTTTCTGGGTTTATAATAAGCGTAAAGTTTATTTTTTTTTAGATTTTTTTAAATATGGTCTGAAATCCCTTTAGGGTATGGGAGACCAAGATTAGCAGAATTTTCCCTTTGATTTGTGTTTTCTGTGGAACTATCTGATAATTTTTTAATGCGTTGTGCAATTACAGAATTTATTAAACTAATTGGATAACCATTCCCAAATAAAATATCTCTAAGGTGGTTGAGCTCTAAATCCAAAAAACGTGTTGAACAAACGTTCAAGGCTCTATCAACTAGAGAAGTAACAAATCCTCTTTTCACAGCAGGAGAATGATTTGAGGAATAACTTAAGTAACGGTCATTATGTGTGGGTTTTCTCTAGACACTAAACTCGAAAAATGAATCATTTCGGTGCACCAGAACATCTAAGAATGGAAGACGCCTCTCTATCTCTGATTCCTGAGTAAATTTCAGTTTTGGATCCAAAGAGTTGAGCAAGTGATGAAAAGAACCCAGAGACTCGTCACCATGCTCCCATAAATAAAAAATGTCATCTTTAAAACGAACCCAAAATTCAGGTTTACAAGAACTTTGCAAAATAGCCCTTTCTTCAAGGTCTTCCATGAAAATATCAGCCTGTATTGGAGAAAGAGGGGCACCCATGGAGAGCCCATATTTCTGTCTATAAAAAATGCCTCTATAATGGAAGTAAAAAGAAGTTTTGTTACAAAGGGCTGTAAGCGAAAGAAGTGTCTGATTCGAAAGAGTAGAATTTTCTGATATAGATGGGTTAGAATTAAGTTTTTGCTCCAAAAACAGTTCGACCTTTTGAGAATCACAGTTGGTATACATTGAATCCGTATCAAAACTGCCAATTCTTATGTTTTGTTTAACCGAAACTTGCTTTACCTTGGAAACAAAATCAGTGGACTTTTTAATATAGGATTTTTGAGCCTGAATCAGTGGCCAATATATCACTGATGAGAATTTCCTAAATTTTGCTGTAGGAGAATTAAAAGAAGAAACAATGGGTCGAAGTGGATTACTGGGCTTATGAACTTTAGGAAGACCATAAAAGCGAGGGGACGTGCATCCGCGTGGGTAAAACCTTTTGTATAACTGATATGTAATTTCACCTTTTCCTTTTAGAAAAGAAAGCTCTTTTCGGACTTCCTGTACAAATTTTTCTGTGGGATCGGTAGCTAATTGTTCATATGTGTTAGAATCATTTAAAATTTCTCTGACTTTTTTGTCGTAATCATCTGAATCTAATACAACAACAGTATTGCCTTTATCGGATTTCGTAATAATCCTAGAATGATCTTTATGAAGTGTGTGTAAGACCAAGTGTTCATTTTTACTAAAATTTTTTAAATTTCGATTATTAACAGAAGGCGAATCCAACAAAGTTTCAACAAATTGTGCTCTAACCTCATTGGTTAGATTGCTGAGAGATTGCTGGAGCACATTGCGAGAGATTGCTGAGGTTAGAGCACAATTTGTTGAAACTTTGTTGGATTCGCCTAAATTTACTCAGGAATCAGAGATAGAGAGGTTTCTTCCATTCTTAGATGGTCTGGTGCACAGATATGATTAATTATTCGAGTTTAGTGTCTAGATAAAACCCACGCATAATGACCGTTACTGAAGTTAGTCCTCAAATTAGTCTCCTGATGTGAAAAGAAGAGTTGTTACTTCTTTAGTTGATAGATCCTTGAAAGTTTGTTCAACGCGTTTCTTGGATTTAGAGCTCAACCACCTTAGAGATATTTTATTTGGGAATGGTTATCCAATTAGTTTAATAAATTCTGTAATTGCAAAACGCATTAAAAGATTATCAGATAGTTCCACAGAAAACACAAATCAAAGGGGAAATTCAGTTTATCTTGGTCTCCCATATGTTAAAGGGATTTCAGACCACATTTCAAAAAATCTAAGAAAAAATAAAATTTACACTTATTATAGACCCAGAAAAACTATCAGGTCCCAAATTTATCAAGGTAAAGACCCTATCCCAATAGGTGAAAACTCCGGTGTCTACAGAATTCCTTATTCGTGTGGCCTTTGGTATATCGGACGAACTAACCAGCGACTAACTGATAGATTAACTCAGCACTCTAGTTCAATTAATAATACCCTGAAAAAGCGGAAAACACCAGAAAATTTTGACTCTGCCCTTGCAGAGCACATTTTTGAAAAACGAGGCCATACTATTTTGTTTCATCAAGCTAGTCTTATTTCGCATGACAAAAGTATTGTCCAGCAATACAGAGAAGCTGTTGAAATTTATAAATACCAACATTTAGGTCTAGCTTTAAACAGAGATTCCAGGGATTTAAGAATAAACGAGTCATATTTCGGTTTTCTCAAAAGAGAAGCCGATACTTTAGTAATCCCTGAAATAACACTTGAACCACTTTCCCAGTCATCTAATCAAACACGTGAACAACACCTTAGGTCTCAAAGGGTGTCTGCAAGAAATGCATTAATTAAAATCCGAAATCAAATTACATAGTTCTTCAACTTATTTAATTGCTGGTTCGTTTTGTTTTTTCGAGTGAATGAATTGGTGTCCTTCTCTTTGTTCAGTTATTATATAGTATCCGTCGATTGCAAATGATGTTTTTTTTGGATTTCCCGCAAATCACAAATATTGGTAAATAACTCGTTTTTATTTTTGTTAGATTGTTTTTTTTAATTATTTTAATTTTTTAGCTTTTATTTATGCATCGTTTAGTTTCGCGCTGAAGAAGAGAGGCGTTTGTCCTCTCGAAACATTCGCTTTGTGTTTTTTCAGTATATTCATTTTGCCTATAAAAAACCCCATTTTTGCTCGTTTTTCTTTCTTTATGAAAAATTAAAAATTAAGTATTCCGTAACCGAAGTTACTTTAAGGCCGATCACTGACCATAGTCTGCTGCAATTCGGTGACTGGATAAAACTGGGTCACGGTCTCTTCAGCTTAAGACTTGGATTCCCAAGTAGAAGAATTCCATAATAAGTTAAATTAAAAATTTTTCGAGTGCTTTCCCGAACGTAAGACTAAATTCTGTTCTAGTTATAAACCATACGTAAATTCAAAAATAAAGCGACTGATAAAACATAAATTGCACCTAATAGGAAAATGTCAAAAGAACCAAGCAAAACAGTTGGCAAACCAAATAAAATGGAAAATCAAAGAGGCACAAGCAAATTATTATGAAAATGAAGTTGACCATCTTTTGGAGTCAAAGCCTTTGCAGTTCTTCAGTAAAGTCAAAAGTCTGACTGGCAAAAGTCCCAACCAGTTCACTTCAGGAAGGAGGAGCATCTAGAGAAAACTGCGAATGATTTAAATGCTCATTTTGCTTCAATTGTGCAGTCTTACCCCCCTCTTCCACCTGAGGATCCTCCAGTAAATTTAACTGCTCCTTCAGATGACAATATAATTGCTGATATTTCATCGGCAATTACAATCCGCAAACTCTCTTCGCTAAAAAGAACTTTCGTTGCCCCTTTTGACATTCCAGTTGTTCTCATTAAAGAATTTGCTAAAGAATTATCATTTCAGATAATTTTCAATAATATAACAAAAACAGGATATTTTCCTAGGAAATGGAAGAAAGGGTTTATTACCCCGATTCCAAAGAAAGGAGCAGCTAATGATTTCTCTGGTGTCCGCCTGATCACAGTTACATCAGTTTTTACCAGAATATACGAAAGCTTTGTTGCCGCATGGATGAAAAAATATCTTTTGAAAGTAACTGATCGAAAACAATTTGGTAACATCCCTAAGTGTTTGACAGTTCATTACCTCGGCAATTTAATTGATTTTATTTTAAAACACGTGGACGAACATGGAAAATGGATAAATTTAATTGCAATTGATTTCAGAAAAGCATTTGATCTTGTTGATCACAAAATTCTTTTAGAAAAAATGGCGGAAAAAGATATACCCAGCATTATTATTAAAATCATCAAGAGCTTCTAAACAAATAGAGAGCAAACTGTGAAGTATAAAGACCAATTTTCATCTTTTCTGCCAGTTTTTTGTGGAATTCCAAAAGGAACTGTGATTGGGCCGCTGGGCTTCCTCCTCATGATAAATGAAATTGCTGCTGAAATGGAGGACAGATGCAAATACGTTGACGACTTGTCCTTAACGAAAATCGTATCTAAGGATTCGATGAGCAATGCTGCTGGTTTCATCGAAAAAGTTACCTCAGAGGCGGCTGAACTAAACATGGTCGTGAATAAAGACAGATTCTTGGTCACAACATTTTCTTTTCTTCGAAATGCCCAACCGTCTTTCAGAACTTCCTATCGCTACCGAGCTAATAAGTCGTAAAATAACTTTTTTTCACCACTTAATACGGTGATTTCTTCTGACCTGTCATGGCTGGAGAATACAAAGACAATTGTAAAAAAAGTTAACGGTGCAATCCAAATGCTAAAAACACTAAAAAAATTTCAAGCTCCTAAGTACAAGCTGAAGCTAATATTTTGCACTTTCACCCGCCCCTTAGTTGAATATGCTTGTCCGATTTGGCACTTTGCCCTTACCCAGGATGAAACTGATAAAATAGAACGAGTTCAGAAGAGATCACTGCAAATCATTTATGGCGGTTCCCATCTAGCTTACTCCTTTTAGCTCAAAGAATTTCAACTTGAATCCCTTTTGTCCCGCCGAGAAAAATTATGCCAAAGATTTGGCTCCTCCCTCCTAGAACATCCCATCTACCAATTATTCCTTCCCCCACCTTTTGTCCCTATAAGATCTCGTCCCCCCAGAGAAGTGGCTGAGAACGTTCCAAAACTGACCCCAGTCCACTGTAACACCATGCGCTACAGTAAAAGCATTGTGCCAAGCTTTGTGAAATATTACAATGATTTCTAGTGTTTTTATTCTATAGTTTATTTTGTCCTAACGAAGTTTTATCAGACAATTTTATTCTCAATCTCAAGTGTTATTATCCTTTAGTTTATTTATCCTGCCGAAGTTTCATCTGATAACATTATTTTGCTAATTATGAATAAGAGACATCAAATTTGGGCTTTGCCCACGAGACCTATGTCTTGTTTTTGAATTAAATGAACTTGAATTTGAATCAACTGAGGTAACGCTAACAAGATAAACCACGACACAACAGTATAAAAACAGTCTGAGTCATACGTTTCAAACGAGAAAATTCCAAAATTCATTTGAAAACATCAACTGAGGTAACACTGACAAGATAAACCACGACACCACTGTATAAAAAACATTTTGAGGTATACGTTTCGAACGAGAAACTTCCAAAATGCACTTTGAAACATCAACTAAAATAACAGTGACAAGACAAACCCCGACACAACACTAAAAAACATCTTCAGTTATACGTTTCAGACGAGAAAATTCCAAAATACACTTTGATAACAAACTTCCAAAATGCACTTTGAAACATCAACTAAGGTAACACTGACAAGATAAACCACGACACAACAGTATAAAAATATTCTGATTCATACGTTTGGAACGAGAAACTTCCAAAATGCACTTTGGAACATCAACTGACGTAACACTGACAAAATAAACCACGGCAAAACAGTATAAAAATGTTCTGAGTCATACTTTTTAAACGAGAAACTTCCAATATGCACTTTAAAACATGTACTGAGGTAACATTGACTAGACAAATCACCACACAACAGTATAAAAGCATTCTGAGTCATATGTTTCAAACGAGAAACTTCCAAAATACACTTTGAATACATCAACTGAGGTAACACTGACAAGATAAAGCACGACAAAACAGTACAAAAACATTCTGAGTCATAAGTTTCCAACAAAAAACTTCCAAAATGAACTTTGAAACATCAATAGAATATAACACTGACAATAAGATCTTTGTCTTCTTCTTCTCCTTTGGGTTTGTATAATATCATTACTAGAATCAACTTCCAGTTATAAATAAATATTATTATTATTATTATTAAGCTCTTTGAGTGGCAGCTATCCTTTTCTATGGAATATATTCTGCTCATTTTGGGGTTTAAAGTTACTTTTTACTTTCATAATAACAGTGTAGACCAGAAAAACTCCCGGAAATAAAGAGATATTATATATAAATTTCTACCTCCACCCCTTCCTTAAAATCAATTCGGTATTTATCTGATGGCTCAATTTGTAAGTTTCAACTTATTACCATCATCCGATTCTTAGATATCACCTTAATGCTCTTCACCTTTTCGGATGCACCCATAATCAAAACTTTCCCCCTTTCTAATGATAAATCCTGTATGTAAGCAGCAGATAATTTACAGTCCTTGTCCCGGGGCCGTGGGGAATACACCACCCCAGGAGGCATAGCTGTTAGACCTTTTGACTAGTTTGAACAAAATAACAATGACAAAATCTTGACCATTGTTAAGGAGAGGGGCCACATATAAAGGGCAAGGGAGGGAGGGCATGGTGGCCCTCCTATCTCTCTTCAAATCACCTTCAACGTACATTCATAGTTTTAACCTAATACCATCAGCCGTTTCTTAGATGTTTCTGATGTTCCTTTTTCACAACTAGCACGGACAAAGTGTGTTTTGATTGTGTTTGGTATCTTTCTCAACATTACCTTGAAGTTTCACCTTAATACTCAAAGCTTTTTTGGAGAAGTATTATCAAACATGTCTTCTTTTCTTCATAAAATACCTTATATGTAACAAAGAGCACCTTGCATGACTTACAGCCCTTGCACCAGGGAATGTACCAGGGGGTGGGTTACAACCCCGTAGAAATAGTAATTAGACCTTTGGACTATTCTGAATAAAATAGTTGTCTCAAAATTTTGATCGGATGCCTTTTGGGGGGAAAGGGTATGGGGAGTGGGGGTTGTTCGGTTGCCCTCGACTAACTTTTAAATCTTCCAATTGAATGAGCCCCCTCCAAATTTTATGCAAACACCTTTTCCATAACGGGCTTATATCCTGACAATGGACAACTTGCATAGATTACAACACTTGCCAGGAACTGGAAGGAGGAGTGGTTGTCAACCCCAGAGGCGCAGTTATTTCAACCTTGAACTATTTTGAACAAAAAGGCTATCTCAAAATTTTGATTGGATGCGTTTGAGGAAATAATATTTCGCGGAGGGGGGGGGGGGGCTGGTTGCCATCATTCACTCTGAAAAGTGTACTACAGCGTTTAACTTGCAATTGAATGAGCCGCCTTTGAAGTTGTTACTACCACGCCTGCCATAAGAAGTGCCTCTGAGAAAAAATAGTAACACATTAAAGCCTTTTGGCTGTTTACTACAGACAATGCTACAGCATTGCCTCTAACTTAAACAGGCGAGTAAAAATTTCTATTTCTCTCCTAATGAATATACAACATTACCCGGGGGACACTGGGGGGGGATTTTACGAGGGGAATTTTACGCGGGGGGATTTCCGGGGGAATCTTCCAAGATGGGAGGCATTTTTCAGTGGAAAAATGCCTAGCACTGAAATTTTCTTATGCCACGCTGTCTGAATTTATATTTTACGATATTTCTTCGAAGTTTTATGTCATTTTTGTCACATAAAAGCGATTTACAATTTGGTTTATATCCAATGTAAAGCAAATATGGCTTTTAAGAACCACTTGGTGAAAAAATTTGGCATATGTCGACTAAAAGACTAAGTTATTTGAATAATGATCACGCCTTCATTGTCCTAATCACCTTCTCTCAATAAACTTTATTGGTCTCCGTTATCATTGTTTAAGGCTATTAAAAAATGCTGCTCATCCCATGAAGTTAACAGTTTACAAATTGAAGCAAACAGTAGAATAAAGCACTAAAAACCACAATAGCACAGCCTGGATTCACTTTACAAGTATAGTCAACTCTAATATATGTTATAGTCAACTCTAACATATTTTCTTATATATGTTAGAAAGCTTTTTTTTCACATCCTGAATATCAGACAAAACCACGACGGCTTTGCCAGCTAGCTTATGAATTGTACCCTAAAGTTGACTACTCCACAACATAAGCTACAGAACGTAATAATGACAAACAGTTTTTGATTGGTCACTCAGAAATAGTTTCCCATACAGAAACAAGATTAAATTCTTCCAGATCTTATTTAAACCTAATAAATAGTTCTAAAGGTTTACTCAGCTAATACGAAACCTTCCGTAATAGTATATAGAATTGAACCGAACACTACTCAATTTCCTTATTTATTAATTTAGTTATCCACAAGAGGTGCTTAAGTCAGCAGATTTCATTTAAAAGTAGAATATGGAAAATTTTTAGTAACCTCCATCTATGTTTTAAAACGAATAATAACTTCTTTCTAGGAAGACAATGTATCTAATTTATTTGAAATACACATGATTTCGATTGCTAGGAATCTAACCTGCCAATGACATTCTTTATTCTAAGAGTAAAATAGTTCTTAGGATTTTGTTCATGTTTTCTCCTGCTTGACATAAACGATGTACTGGTTACTGTACAGACTCAACAATTTTTAATATTAATTTTTAACCAATTCCAATAACTTTTTGAGGTTCTGGTTTATTGATTTGCATATTATAACCTACTCCTTCATTTTTGTTCAATAATAAGGCATTTTGGCCTTACTATTTATATACTTCAAATTTTGCTGTGCTAGATTACCTGTTGGGGTCAATTTCAATTTATTGTTCCACTTTATCGCATAGAAAGTCTGCTGAATTTGCAATTACTTTTATTCAACAAAATTAGTTCCGAGCTTGGGTCAATTTCAGTTTGCGTGCTAATTTCAATAAGAAATTTCACTAGGAAATTAAAAATAATATTTCATTCAAAATGTAAATAATAGTCCTTAGGATTTTGAATTTAGCGTACTAGAAAAGTCAGTTCAAAAGTGTGGTTAACGATAATACACCATACTTGCTATACGTGCATACTCGTAGAAATTATGGATTATCTTTTGACCGTGTCTGCCGGTCCACTGAAAAACTGGTACTCCCAAAACTTTTAGGGAGAATCAGACTTTTCCTATTCACCGATAGTCCGCAAGAAACTAAAATAAAATTAGCAAATAATACAAATAAAAAACTCGTGGAATGGCATTACCAAGAACTTGTCTCAATCTCTCAAGATTAACTTCCGCCAGTGACAAAATATGTAAGAAAAATATTCTCCAAGTTAGCTCAAGCAGATGAAAGATCAAATGGGAGAATATTTTGCTAAGTACAGCTCTTTGCTAAGCTGGAATTTTATGCTATAGTCTAGTGGTTTGTTCATCATATTCTTGGCCAAATTTTTACGTTTTTGCAACACTTTCTTTATTATATAATTTATATGATAACCTGATATTGTTCTTGTGACTATTTATAAAACAAACACTAAAATTCTGAAAAGTACTTGAATTTTTCTAAAGTAGGCTACTCACTTATTTTGTAGGCTACAGTCCAGGCAGTATATACAAGATTCCATTACTAATATAGGTAAAAGGTGAAAAAATTGCTCAATATGTTTTGGTTTAGGTCTTAGAATAACAGCTTTTCAGTAGCAGACATCCTGGAACAAAAAGAGACATTTTTAAAGTAGGCCTACAATATTTTTGCTCATTTAAGCCTATTGCAGTTTTGTTCATTTTTTGACAATTCATCCTCACACCCTCTAATGGTCTAAAAACAACCATAGGCTATACAAGAAAACTAATCAAGAACTGAGGTAAATATTTACATAGCCTAATTTAGCCAGGAAGAAAGTAAACTTGGTAAATTTTTGGGAATTCATATTATTGACTGGTAAATATCTACAAAATCATATTATTGATGTACACATAAAGTGAATATACCATTCAATGCCTTTTTTTATGCTGATTATGAATATGAAAATCATTTCTATGAGAAATGAGTTTCAGCCCCCCCCCCTATATATACCAATTCAGGGTATATATTTCTACATTATGGGGGGGGGGCCAAATTTTTTTCTGTTGTTAATGGGAGGTAAGTCTAAACTTTACCCCCACCCCCCGAATGTAGAAATATATACCCTTAATTGCTATATATAGGGGGGGGGGGGCTGAAATTAAATTCTTATAGAAATGATTATTATATTTGTAATCAGCATAAAAAAGGGCATTGAGTGGTATATTCACTTTATGCATAAGTCAATAATATGATTTGGTAGATATTTACCTATTGACTTAGGAATAAAGTGAACTTACCACTCAATACCTTTTTTATGCTCTTTACAAATATAATAAAAAAATTCAAATTTATCCACCCTAGGGGCATCTTGAGGCTCATTTTATTTGGGGGGGGGGGGCAATCTTTGTAAATTTTACCTAATTGCTACCTGTTTTATGCCAAATTTTCTGTAGAAATCAAGAATTTTGCTAAATTTTGGCTGATTTTGCAAAATTTGTGCCCTTGGCAAAAGTTTTACCAAATGGAAAAAACGTTAGGAGGGGGGGTAGAGCACCCCCCACCCCCAAATATGCAAATATATACCCTGAATAGTAACTGCACAAAGAAGTTATCAACACTAGTCAAGTTATTGAAAAGTGGTTAAAACATAGAATTAGTTTATAAATAAGTTGTTCAAGAGTAAAATATTTCAAAAATACTTATTATAACAATTCAAACCTCATTTATTAGACAACTCAAATATAAAATGTTTTCCAACCATTTCAAGTTTTTCAAATATCATAAACAATTCATGATATTTTCCAATTCAGGGTATATATTTGCATGGGGGTGGGTAAATTTGAATTTACAATAGAAGCAATTATTATATACGAGCTCTGCAAATTCATTGATGAATCTCCTGACCTAGATTTTGTTATTACTTGTGACGCTGTCATAAAAGCCAGATCCCAACTTAAACAGAAGGTGTCTTGTGGGATAGATAAGGCGAGCACTCTACACATCATTAATGGAAGTTATGGCTTGGCGCGTCACCTCAGCCTTCTCATGAACCTGATATTTGTTACGGGTATTGTTCCATCCTCGTTCTGCATTGGTGATCTGTCTCCGATTCCCAAAAAAGGGAAATCTGAGCTGCAATGTTCCTCTTTCCGTCCCATCACCGTATCTACTACGACATGCAAACTTTTCGAGCTTCTTTTTCTTGATGAGTTAAGACAAAAATGTTACGTTCCCCCATATCAGTTCGGTTTTCAGGCTAATCTTGGCTGTTCTCATGCTCTTACAGCAGTTTTTACTGCCCTCGCCGACGCTGAATCTTCGGGAGAAAGTATGATCCTCGCCGGACATGACGTTAGACGAGCGTTCGATTGCTTAATTCATTCGTCCATGCTTCTTCATATGGCAAGGCGAGGCGTCAACCGATCAGTTGTCCGTGTTCTCAGGGATTTATATAGGAACCTAAAAGTGCGTTTAAAACTTCCATCCCGTTTTTCCCTGCAGTCGTCTCTTCATCCTTCCCTATATAATTGCATTAATTCTCGTGTGAGGCCAAACTCTTCAATTCCCTCGAATATGCTTGTGAATCTTCAATACCCCATCCTCGTTAAGAAAGGGACTAGACAGGGAGCTATCACTTCCCCTACCCTGTTCAATAATAGTGTCCTGGAAGTGCAGGCAAAGTGTCTTCCTTCATGCATTCTTGGGAGAATAGATATGTCTGTTATTTGTTATGCTGATGACATCCTGAATCTCAGCCGTACAATCCAGCACATTGAGCAGAATTTCAAATTTCTCAAAGATGAATATTCAAAAATCGGTCTGTCTTTTATTCCTGAGAAATCCAAAGTAATCCTTTTCACATGGCTAAATCCCTCTACTCCTCTTATAAATATGGACGGTTCTCTTGTTAAACCCTCAGACCATATTACATACCTGGGCCTCCCAATTGGCACATCTATAGGCCACACACGTCGTTTGCTGATTTCTCACGTTGAGCGTAAAATTAGCATTTCTTAAGCTGTAATCGTAAAAAGCAAACTACGTTTCAACCGTTATATTCTAGCATCCATTTAAAACGCAACAGCCCTTCCTCATATGCTTTACATTGCTCCTTTCTGTAGATTCTTTACAGTTACAGATAAAAAGCACCTATGATCAATCTTCTTCAGATTTGCTAAATATCTTCTACATTTGCCCCCTTGGACAAGAAATCATAAAATTATTCATTTGTATAAGCTATTTGACCCTAATACTAGCATTAATAAATCTCTATCCCGTTTTCAAAGTAAGTTTCATCATCCATGGTCAACAATTTGTTCAAAATAGTTTTTTTATATTAATGTAATGCATATAGTCACTGTTCGTATTAATTTAATGAAGAGTTTTCTTTTGTCATGTGTTTGAATTTTCAATGTGTGTTTGTGTCCTTCTTTTTCTTCTTTTTTTTCTTTTTTGTTTTCATTAGTGATTACTCCGTCTACTGTACCTTTTTTTGACGGGCAATAAATGAATAATAATAATAATATTTGTAAAGAGCATAAAAAAAGGCATTGAGTGGTATCTTCACTTTATTTGTAAGTCAATAATATGAACTACCAAAAATTTACTATGAATATATTTCTAAAATAACTGTCTAGTGAGAAAACATTGCCATTTTATAACTGATTCAGGAATGGTATTTTTTATTTTTATTTGTCATAATAATAAAATGTTCTTGAAAATAAATATATAGGAATTTCTATAAAGAGCCTGAAACCCCTCAAAAAAGGCATCACAGCAATACAAAAAGTACACTATTGGAATAACCATTAAAAACCCTCAATAGGAAACTTACAGCTCCCATATTGAAGAAAAACACAACTGCTGCCATCTCAGAACAACAACAGCACTGATGCATCATCTTTCTCTTTTTTTCACATTTTTTATGTACTTCCCAATTGTTCTTGCTGTTTTATTTTGTAGAATTTACATGGTCTTGTAATCAGCATACAAATTGCTGCTCCAAACTACAAATCCATATGATATATATGGGTAGATTATTGCAAAATATATTGTGGAAAGAATGTGTTCCAGGAAAATATGCTTCAGTTGTCTCCAAATGCCTACTCCTTGTGCAAATTTGGCAGAAATAATGTAACTATGATGGTTCCACAAAAGATTAGAATCAATATGGCACTTTTGAACTCAATAGGACTTTACCACTTACATCTACAGAATCACCCACTCTACAGAATGTCAGTAAAAATGTCTTCATTACATTCATGCACAGCAAAGTTAAACTTGTAAAAACCTCCAGGAATAACCTTAAACTTGTAAAAACACCATTGGAATAATCATTGAAAATTCTCAATAGGTAACTTACAGCTCCCATCTTGAACAACAACAAAGCTCACATTTTCACATCAGCTCCACCTGGCATTAATGCATCCTCTTTTTCTCTCTTTTTTCATTGTTGCTAGCAGGACACTGAAACATCATAGAGTTGTTTAAGGCCTTGTTTTTAAAACCTAATTTTTTATATCTAATTACTTTTGAACTATTTTTTCAATTTTACAGCATAGCCTAGTCTAAAAACTGTAGACAAGGTAATAAATTACCATTAGGGGCCCCAATAAGGGCTCAAAGTAGAATTTATCCCAGAAACAATTATTTGAATTTAGAAAGAGCATAAAAAAGGTATCAAATGACATATTCATTTTATTTTTAGATACATTATGTGAATATACATATATTTACCATCAGACTATCATATTTCCTCCCAATCTTATGCTCTTTTCAGAATCATTTTAATTAACAGTTTGGTAAATTATGCACTCAATCACACAGACACAAATTGCAGACTGGCTTGATGACTGGTTTCAAGCAAAATAAATTATGGCATCCATCACAACATGGTTTCAGAAAAAACAGGTCACACAATACACAGTTGCTAGAAGTTGTAAAAGATTTCCAAAATATGGCTGATTTCAGTTTGAAGTTTGATTGCTTGTACGTTGACTTCAGTAAAGCTTTTGACAAAGTTTCAGTTAGTTTGTTGCTTGAAAAATGTGAAAAGTATGAGCTAAGCAGTAGAATTTCAGCATGGATTACAGATTACTCATCAGGCTGTTCCCAGCAAGTTATAGTCAGTAGTACACTTTCAAGTGAGAGCCCAATTTTGAGTAGTGTGCCACAAGGCAGTTTTTGGGCCCAGTGCTATTTTGTTTGTTTGTCAATGATCTGCCTCAGGTATTTGGTCACTCCACTGTCAAACTGTTTGCAGACAATGTAAAACTGTATAAAAGTGTTACCTCCCTGGTTGATATTGCCCTTATTCAAGAGGATCTGAATGCCCTAAATAATTGGTGTAAATTGAACTCCATGTTTGTAAACCATGAAAAATGTTTTGTACTTCATTACTTTTCAAAAAGCTCAACATATCATTATATTCTTTGTGATACATCTATCTCATCTGTGAATTCAGTAAGGGATTTAGGTATTCACTTTGATAACCAGTTGAAGTTTCACAAGCATGTGTCAACAATTTTGCAAAATGCTATTTACAGTCTGCTTCAAATTAAGAGAAGTTTCAGGAAATTTAACCTTTACACTTTTATGACACTATACAAGACAATAGTATGCCCGGTGGTAGAATATTGTTCCTCTGTGTGGTGTCCAACATGGAAATTTGAACTACAGCAAATTGAAAAGGTTCAACATTGGGCCTCAAAGATTGTGCTGTATTTGAGTCATTTACCATATGAGTGTTGACTGCAATGTTTGGGACTTCCTTCTCTGGAGTTTTGATGGGATAAGATTGACCTGATCAATATGTTCTGTATTATGAAGGGTGTCAATAATGTAGACTGGGCTGATTTCTTCGAGCTTAGTCATTTCTCAGCCACTCAACAAAACTCATATAAACTGTATCAGCTGTGAGTGCACAAGAAAATAGGTTGATGTAGCTTTATTAACCGAGCAACAAAACTTTGGAATAGTTTACTGATACCATAGTTTCTGTAATATAGTTTTTTTTTTTTAATGATGAAAATTTTTTGTTTTGCGTTTGGATTGTTGCTGTTTGAGCTATCATTTCTTGTGTTTCTATTGTGACAAGCCTATGGCTTTCTCCTTTATTGAATAAAATAGATAAATATAAGAGCTATATTCTTATAGCTTTTACTTTTTTTTAAGTTGTTTTACTTGCCATAGTTTGTTTTATTAGTTGTTTTATTTACCATAGTTCTTTTACTGTTAAACAGTATTTTACTATTTTTGCTTATGCCAGTTATGGAATCAAGTACATATTAACCATTATTTCTAAAGATAACTTTACCCCTATGCCACCCCCTGATTGACAAATGTAGTCTGTATCCCAACTACTCCACTCCAGTATTTTCAATATTGCAGCACTTCTTCCTGTCACTTGATTAGCGTTTGCTGTTAAATTAATAAGAAGAAATGAGTTGCACTGTTGAAAAGAGGTTAAAATTATTTGGGCTATTTGTCCATTAGGGGATGGGGTGGGAAAGTTTTCCCAAGGTCACCAAAAGTCAGTGCTTTTAAAGAGGATAGACTAAGAAATATATATTCAAGTGGCTTCCCAGGTTATTGTTTAGGCTGTAAAGATATCAAAAAGCTCCCCACCTAGGCTTGACTCCCATTGCTATCAAGTAAAAGCACATTTAGAATTTTACCAATCTGGTAAAGCCACTAATTAGCTAGTCTGTATTTTACTGCTTTAGTTTCACTAGTTTGGATAACTCTGTGTACTATTTAGCAAGTTTGTATTTGTAATATGTATTATTGGATTTACTCCCTCTAGGCCTACTGCTGATATGAAAACATCATAAAGCTTAACTTTATTCAATTAATTAGAGTTCAAATTCAGGATTAAGGTATATTATAGGACAAAGACCGGATAGAAAAAAAATGCACAATTAGATTCAGTGATATTTCCAAATATAATAATTGCTCCTGTTGCAATTGCACCCCCCCCCAAATGTGGTAAAATATATCTCTTGGCTATCTGAAAAAGTTCACTGATCCTATTGTTCAAATTGGCCTTTTTTGGCATAATGAACCAGCTGTTTGCAAAAGATTATTGCCAACCCACAAATTGGTAAGTCCACGTTATTCAACTGAAACCAACTAAAAAAAATAATGTGTTACTTAATCCACTACTTTATGTTCTTTTGATGTATTCTATGTTCCATGTTCAGTACTGTTTCCAAATAAAGTTTTCAGTGCAGTTGCAGTTCCCTTGTAATGAGGCCAGGTATAGTCCCTTGGCTGTATTCAAAACTTAGCTGATTTTTTTATATTTTCAATTTGGCTTTATTTAGCTTTGCTCAACTAGAGAATTACCTGGAACCAAGCTTGACTGTTGAACCAATCTTGATTCTAAGTTGAGTTGTAAGCAGATTTAAGTTTGCCATGGAAGGCAAATCTGCTTGCAAAAGCAAGCCCAAATCAAAGAAAACGCTTTAACAAGCTTGCTTCAATCCTACTTGTTAAGCAACTTTTGCCTTGTTGTGAACTTAAATCTGAGCTTGAAACAAGCCAGTGGCAAAGGAAATCCTTGATTCAAGCTTGTTTCAAACCTGCAATTTTATAAGCTAACTTAAAGCAAGGTTGCAACACAAACCAGGGGGATTAAAGTCCTTGGTACAAGCTTAAGCATGCAACTTCAAAAATATAATTGAAAAAACCCTGTGGGTTGGTAAATCCTTAAGCATGCAACTCTGAAAATATAATTGAAACAACCCAGTGGATTGGTAAATCCTTGATTCAAGCCTCCAATTTTGAAAACATACATGTAACAAGCTTGTATAACAATCCAATGACAATCTTTAATTTGAGCTTGTTTCAAGCCTGTAACTTTGAAAATACTCCTTAAAATAAGCCTGAGAAACAAGCCAATGACAAGGTAAATCCTTTATTAGAAGCATGCAACCTTGAAGATGAACTTACAAAACAGGCCTGTAGCAAGGCAAATCCTTGGTTTATCTATATATTGGCCAGCAGGCTTATATCAATTCAAGTCATTGAGTCATGCTTGGCTCCTTCACAACGTCTAGTAGTAATTATTTTGTTACCTTGTGGATACTGATTTGTTATCATAGGTAGCGCAATAGCGCTGCCTAAGTAAAGAACAATGTTGGCACAATGTATTATTTATTTATTTATTGTTTTCTTCTCCATACCCGGGCACTTTGTATTGAAGGAGTTGTCATAGAAACTTCAAAAAGGGCTCATTCGATTGGAAATTGGAGTGGCTAGTGCCCTTTTTAAGAGTCGAAAGTGATTGGAGGGCACCTAGCCCCCCCCCCCATGCCCAAGATTCCCCCAAACACATCCTATCAAAATTGTGAGATAGTCATTTTGTTCAGCATAGTTGCTTTCCAGATAGAAAATATATTTTTGAGGAGGACACTCCCCCAAAAACCTTGGGCCAAGGGTTTTAAGTTATGCCCTGAGGGCATATAAGAACGATGTTGGCACAATGTAATATCTATTATTTTTTTCCTTTAGAGAGGGGCACTTTGTATTGAAAAAGTTGTTGTAGAAACTCCGAAAAGGGGTCATTCAATTGGAAATTGGAGTGGCTTGTGCCCTTTTTAATAGTTGAAAGTGATTGGAAGGCAACTAACACCCCTTCCATGCCCACCATTCCTTGAAACAGATCCAATCAAAATTTTGTGATAGCCATTTTGTTCAGCATAGTTGATTTCCAGGTAGAAATTATGTTTTTGAGGAGGACACTCTCCCACAGCCTTCAGGGCAAGGGTTGTAAGTTATGCCCTGGGGGCATATAAGTTTTTTATAGAAGGCGTTGTCGTAGAAACTTCAAAAAAGGCTCATTCGATTGGAAATTCAAAGGGCTAGTGCCCTTTTTAATAGTCACAAGTAATTTGAGGGCAACTAACCCCCCTCTCATAACCATCTTTTCCCCAAACACATCTAATCAAAATTTTGAGATAGCCATTTTATTCAACATAGTTTTAAGTTCCGGAAATTAGGTCTGTGAGGATTACAATCCCTCCACAGCCCTCAGGGCAAAGGTTGTAAGTTATGCACTGGGGACACATAAGGTTCTTATAGAACGCTTTGTCGTAGAAACTTCAAAAATGGCTCATTTGATTGGAAATTAAAATGACTAGTGCCCTTTTTAATAGTCGAAAGTGATTGGAAGGCAACTAACACCCCTTCCGCGCCCACCATTTCACCCTAACACCCCTTCCCCAAACATATCCAATCAAAATTTTGAGATATCCATTTTTTTACACGCAGTTTAAAATTCAGGAAATTATACCTTTGAGCAAGACACTCCCCCCACAGTCTTCAGGACAAGGGTTATAAGTTACGCCCTGGGGGCATATAAGGTTTTTATTGAAATATTTGTTGTAGAAACTTGAAAAAGGGCTCATTTGATTGGAAATTCAAAGGGCTAGTGCCCTTTTTAATAGTCGGAAGTGATTTGAGGGCAACTAACTCCCCTCTCATGCCCACCTTTTCCCCAAACACATCCAATCAGAATTTCTAGATAGCCATTTTGTTTCACGTAGTTTAAAGTTCAGGAAATTATACCGTTGAGCAGGACACTCCCCCCACAGTCTTCAGGGGGCATATAATTTTTTATTGAAATCTTTGTCATAGAAACTTGAAAAAGAGATCTTTCAATAGGAAATTGAAAGCGCTAGTTACCTTTTTAATAGTCGAAAGTGATTTGAGGGCAACTACCCCCCTATCACGCCCACCTTTTCTCCAAACACATCCCATCAAAATTTTGAGATAGCCATTTTATTCACCATAGTTGAAAGTTTTGGAAATTAGGTCTTTAAGGATGATAGCCCCTCCCCCCCCACAGACCTCTGGGAAAGGGCTGTAAGTTATGCCCTGGGGGCATGTAAGATTTTTATAGAAAGCAATGTTGTAAAAACATCAAAAAGGGCTCATTCAATTGGAAATTGAAGGGGCTAGTGCCCTATTAATAGTCAAAAGTGATTGAAGGGCAACTAACCCCCCTCTCACGCCCACCATTTCCCCAAACACATCCAACCAAAATTCTGAGATACCCATTTTGTTCAACGTAGTCGAAAGTTCTGGAAGTTAGGTCTTTTAGGATGATAACCCCCTCAGAGCCCTCAGTACAAGGGTTGTAAGTTATTCCCTGGGGGGATATAAGGTTTATATAGAAAGTTGTTGTAGAAATTTCAAAAAGGGATCATTTGTTTGGAAATTGAAATTGCCCTTTTTAATAGTCAAAAGTGAGTGGAGAGTAATTGACCCTATCCCACGCCCACTATTTCTCCAAACACACTCAATCAAAGTTTAGAGATAGCCATTTTGTTCAACGTAGTTGAAAGTTCTTGGAAATTATGTATTTAAGGATGACAAACCCCCCAGAGCCTCCAGGACAAAGGTTGTAAGTTATGCCCTGGGGGCATATAAGGTTTTTTAGTTAGAGTTGTCGTAAAAACTTCAAAAGGGGTTCATTCAATTGGGAATTGAGAGGGCTAGTGCCCTTTTTAATAGTTTGAAGGGATCGGAGGGCAGCTAAACATCCTCTCACGGGCACCCGTGTTACAAGAATATCCAATTAAAATTGTTACATAGCCTTTATGTTTAACGTATTAGAAAGTCCAGGATACCATTTCTGGGAGAGAAACACCCCCCCCTCCCTCAGCCTGTAGGGCAAGTGGCATAATTTATACCCTGAGGGTGTATAAGTTTTTTTTAAAACGTTGTCATAGAAACTTCAAAAGGGCTCATTTGATTGGAAATTGAAAGGGCAAGTGCCTTTTTTAATTGTTTAAAGTGATGGGAGAGCGACTACCCCTTTTCCCAAACACATCCAATCAAAATTTTGAGATAGCTATTTTGTTTAAGGTAGTTGAAACTTCTGGAAATTATGTCTTAGAGGATGACAACCACCCTCACAGGCTTTAGGGTAAGGGTTGTAATTTATGTCCTGAGGGCATATAAGGTGTTTATACAAAGCGTTGTCGTAGAAACTCGAAAAGGGCTCATTTGATTGGAAATCGAAAGGCCTAGTGCCCTTTTTAGTAGGCGAAAGTGATTGGAAGGCTTGACATTTTTATAGTAAAGATCGATGTGGGTATAATGTATTATTTTGTTGTTGTTGTTGTTTAGACCAGGGCACTTCATATCAGAGGAGTTGTCGTAGGAACTTCGAAAAAGGCTCATTTGATTGAAAATAGAATGGGCTGATGCCCTTTTTACAGTCGAAACTGATTGGAGGGCAACTAATCCCCCTCCCACGCCCACCCTCCCATTTGTCTTTATGTTTAAAAAGTAAATGTTGCCTAAGACTAAATCAAAATGCACTGGGTTAATGCCAATTCCCAATAAGGCATCTCAGCAGTATCCCAAGAACGACTGGGGGTATTATGTTCAAACATATGGGGATACTTCTGCTCTTATAATTTAACCAAGTCAAAATAGCGTAAGTGTATCTCAAAGAAAGTAAGCAGATTTTTTTTGCAAATGGTATCAAGTTTTCCATTTCAGGTCAACTAGAGGAGGTATGAAATGAAATTAAACACTGCTATTTGTGTCCAGATTTTTAAAAGGGTGTATGTTGTTAAAATTTGCTGAAAGTATTTCTCCAGCATACGAATAGCAAGCCAAACTATAAAGTCTTAAGAAACGAAAAGATTTGAAGTATTATTTTCTTTTTCCCTGAAAAGACTATGTCAATATAAAACGAACAGAAATTAATTAAAAAAACTTTTCCCAAAAAATAAGTTTTTCAAGGAAAAGTAAAGAACTCCATTAAACAAAAAATGAGCAAAAATAAAATCAAATTATCTACCAAGCGTGAAACTACCGCAAATCAGCAATGGTAAATAAATGAAACCCAAAACGAACAAAAATTACAATAAATAACCGAGTCAAACTCAAAACGAGCAGCAATTAACATAAGTTGGGCTCAAAACCCCTATGCCTTCCCAAGCCCAGAACATATTTTGTACTTTACTGAAAAAAATACAAATAAATGTGCATTGTCAGTTTAATATACATATACTGATATTTAGTTATCAAAATGTTAATATTATTTGATTTATTGAAGTTATAAAAATAAAAACATTTATGTTTTTTTCCGTAAAGTGCAAATTAGGTTTTGGCCTTGGGAAGGCATACGGGCTTTGAGCCCAACTTATTCTAATTTCTGCTCGTTATGAGTTTTACTGGGTTATTTATTGTAATTTCTGTTCGTTTTGGGTTTCATTTATTTATCACTGCTGATTTGTGGTAGTTTCACGCTTCGTAGATTATATGATTTTATTTTTGCTCATTTTTTGTTTAATGGAGTTCTTTACTTTTCTTTGAAAAACTTATTTTGTGGAAAAAGTTTTTTTTAATTAATTTAAAAAAAAATGTTTAAAGTACAATTGGTGGTAGCCTAGTGTATGAATTGAAATGAAATTCCAAAAGCTATATATTCCAAAATTAATGAATAATTCTAATTAATATTTTGATTTAGAAAGCTGAAGATAATTGTTATTTAGTTGGAAAAAAAACCTGCCAAGTTGTATTTTTAGTTGCATGATATGCACTGGTGCCGACAAATATCTATAAACAATCTTTAGATAATTCCTATGCATAATATCTAGTACATCTTCCTCAACCTGTCCAATATTTAACCTAATTCAAAGTTTTTACAGAGATTTGTAAAATACTGTGTGCAATTTTATGGCTAATTCAAATTGCTAGTGTTTTTAGGTGTAAGATTTTCTTCTTTTGCATCTACTCAAACAACCAAGGAAAAATGGGATCTTCTGAGTGCTGTCTGTTTAGAAAGGAAGCCAGTTATTGCAAGGAACTTTTTACCCATTGAAAAGGAGGTTCTGTCAATGTCTCAACAAATAGAATATAGATTAAGTCTAAAGTCAGATCATGAAATCCAATTAGAAAAAGATAGGCAAGTCTGTCTTTCTCTTATCTTTAATTCTTTTTCTTTTTCTGTCAAGCTTGGAGAAGGTTTTATTTTTGAACCAAATTAAAAGTATCCTAATTTACCAACTTTCTTGATAGCTATTTTACAAACATATCTGATCGAAATTTTTTTTATTAAAAGGGCACGCTTCAACTTTTCTTTTTAATATAATTTTCTGATTTTTTAAACATTATATTTCTAGTTTAGATGCCTTTAGGGCTAGAAAAGCCACAGGTATTTGCAGTTCCTTTGCTAACCTGTTTGTTTGAGAAAGATGTATGCCTGTCACCTTTTTATGCTGTTACTCTAATGACCAGCTATAGGCATTACAATCTAAGCATGTGCTCAGAAATTAGTTTCAGGGCTAGGGTATATAGCTTAGAAGCAAACACAAAGCAAAGGTGAATTATGTGGGTAATATCAAAATAATAAAACATAAAGACAATTTATGTTTTTTAAGAGGTAGGGAGAAAGCTGCATGCCTGCTGCAATGATACGCATTTGTATTTTTTGACCAATTTGGTCTGTGTATTTGAAAACATATGAACTTGTGCATTTTTTGTAGATGCAGTCAAAAGAAGAACAAAAAATCCTATGGAAATTGAAGCCTTATAGCTTTTGTTATCAAGTGAACCATGGTAAGCTTATATACTGGGACCCCTCCCCCCCCCCCAAGTTTGGAAGGGTCGTTAGTTTCCGAAAATGTTGGGAATGGGGAGGTAACATTCATTTCCCAAATTTAGAGGGGGCTAATTCTTTGTTTTATATTGTTCAACAAAAATACTTAAAAAAGGGTATTTTCAAAATCTCTCATTCAGTAGAAGTGTCTGGGGCTTGGGTGACGTTTTACTTACTTCTGTCCAATTTTGTCAGTTGCCGAGGTAGTAAACTAGTTTATAATCTAGTGTAACTATAACTGGGGGAATAATGGTTGACATGAATGTAACCACAGGACAGAACAAGGGTTGGTCAGACTCTTTTTTGCTTGAAAAATATTTAATAGCAGCCCTAATCTTGATTCCGTCCTGGCTAAGTGGTTGGTGCACTGGTTGGGAATCTTGTTGTCCGAGGGGCATGGGTTTGATTCCTGGCGTGGCTGGTTATTTGGTTTGGGAAAGGGATCCGTGGCGTGATTCTTTAAGCTCAGCCAGAGTCAACCCAGCTCTGAATGGGTACCTGGAGAAATCTGGGAAGGTAAGCGGGAAGGGTTTGCGAAAGCACAGGATGGCTGGCCCCCAGCCCCCCATCGTACTTTCTGGCTGAAGGGCCACGGAATGGAGATCAGTACTACTGGTTTGGACCTTGAGCGTCTAGTGCCATCACACTTACTTACTATTTCTTACTTTATGGTTTTCTTACTATTTCATACTTATTCACATTTCTTCATTAAAATTCTAAAATCTTCATCATCAAAGTTGTCCCATGATTAGAAAAAAAAAAACAACTTATGAATCTCCCAAGAGTGAACCTACTGGACAAAAATTCGTTCAATGAACCCCTTCGTGAACACTTGCCCTTCTGTGATGTCATAAGTTTTTGGTAAGCTACAATGGTACAGTGTGACTAGCGGTTAGAGCTAACTTTCTTACTGCATAAGAGAAAAAGCAATAATCTCTATTTTTTTCTTTTAGCATGAAGCTTTTTTTAATACATTTTGGTCAGGCCTTGAAGGTGCAACAATCCATTGCTATGATATAATTATTGGCATAATTTTAAAATGTCCAGTTGTTATAGACTAAATGGTCGAACTTCGTCCACATTTTTTATGTTTATTGTCCATTACTTCCTTCTGGGCTCCCAGGACATCCGGTAAGAGCCACTATGGTATGTAGCCACACTTTTTCCCACAGAGTTAGACTATGGATGAAGCGTATTTCGGGCCTTCCTCTTCTTTGGCGGCTCACTGGTTGTCGCTGGGGAGTCTATCTTACACCATATGTATAAAACGTATCCCACAAGTAGCACTATTTATTCTAGAAAGAAAAAACATCCAACATAAAAAATAGTAAAAATTCATGCACACTTAGTTTTAGACAATCAACTTAGTATGTATAGTACGCCTAGTTGATTTTTTACAATTTTTTTTTTTTTTTTTTTTTTTTTTTTATAAATTATTTAGAACAAATTCTTTGATCTTATAAATAAATTTTTATTGTGTCTGTGGCAAGATTAGAAAACATGGATGTGTGCTCCAGGAAAAAACAATCCATTCAAATAACCACGAGTCTCTTGTCAATGATATCGCATTCTGATGATAGACAAGGTTATCCAGCTTATGGGCAATGTTAACCCATCAACTCCTCTACAACGTTTTCATAGTATTAAGTCATTTGAGGGCAAAAAATTGGCAAACATTGACAAGGGAACATTTTATTCCAAAAGTGTACTACTGAAAAACTTCAGGGATTTTGAGAGAGAGAGAGGGGAAGGGGAGGCTAAAAATGAGATAGTGATGCTCTAAAATAAATTGTTTTTGAACTCCTTTATCAGATTCTGCTCATCTTATGATCATTTTCATGTGACATTTTCTAATGAAGGGTCCTCAGGGGATCATCCTCTCCTATCCTGCTGATGATAATTATCATGTTTTTAAATTCAATTTATTATTATACTAAAAAAATTAAAATATTGTTTAAACCTGTAGATTGGTCATACATTATACCCAAGTTAATCAATTAAATTACTACTACTACTAACAACTCACCGTAGAACTAGCCGCCTGAGGCATACAGCTAAGCACGCTCCTCCCCCGTCCCAATCTATTCAAAGCCTCCTTCTTTTAACCTTCCCAGGAAGTTCCCTTTTCCCTTAAATCTTTCTTTATGACACCCTCCGACACCAACCGCGGATGACCTGCTTTCCGTTTAGCCCTAGACGGTTGGCCGAAAAGGACAATCTTCGGCAATCTGTTATCCTTCATCCGCAAAACGTACCCTAGCCATCTCAACCTTCTCTCATTATAGCCCTAGAAAGTGGGATTGGACCACATTTTTCGTACAGCCTACTGTTTGAGATACATTCAGTCGGCCGGGTACCCAGAACAATCCGTAGGTAATTTTTCTGGAAAATATCTAGCAATTCTTCATCCGCTTTTCGGAGCGCCCATGCTTCAGAGCCATATTTGAGCGCTATCATAACTATAGCTTCCAAATTCTAATCTTGGTTTGCAGACTTATCTTCCTATTTTTCCAAACTTTTTTTTAACTGAAAAAACACCCTGAGCCGTGGCTATTCTACTTTCAACATCTTCACTGCTCCTGCCGTCTTTACTAATAATACTACCAAGGTAAGTGGAGCTGTCTACCTGATCAATCTTTTCGTTACCCAACGTCACATTTTCATCCGAACTTATTCCTAGCCTTAGTGACTTACTCTTCTTAACATTAGTTTTTAAACCTATTATAGCACCCTGAACCTGCAAAACCTCTAAAAGTTCATACATTTTTCTCACACTTTTATCTAGGATGCTTAAGTCATCAGTATAATCTAAGTCCAGGAGAGTTTATACCCTCCATTTGGTTCCGTAGTCTCCCACTGCCTTTCCTGTGCTCCTTAAGACAAAATCCATCAAAATGATCCATATAAATGAGAATAAAAACAGCCCTGCTTAACTCCTGACTTAATGCGAAACTAGCTTCTAGCCTCATTTCCTACCTTAACTGCAGCAGTGTTATTCTCGTACATAGCAATAATCACTTAAAGGTATTTGTGTGGCGTACCATACATGGATAAGACCTTCGCTAAAGCTCTTCTATCAACAGAATTGAACGCTTACTCATGATCTATAAAACTGAGGACCAAAGGTGTTTGATAACTAAGTCACTTCTCAATTATTAACCTTAGAGTAAAAATTTTGGTCGACACACAGCATCTCTCAGTCTAAAAAGAATCATATTACTAAGTAATTTGCTACAACCAGAGACCAGACTAATGCCTCAATAATTATTACGCTCATTTTTATCATATTTATTACATAGGGAATTAACTACGGTTTTTCCAAAATCGCTTAGTACCTCTTCTTTTTCAAAAATCATATTCATATCATTCGTCGGAATAATTCTAACCTCAGAGCCATCATATTTAAGAAACTCATTTGCCACACTATCATCACCTGAATCCTTAATATTTTTTAATCCTTTTAGTTTTAGCTAATCAATTAAATTAAATACCCCAAAAAGCTGCATTGTGTCCCATTGAAAAGAATTAATAAGTCTTTTTTTTTCATTTTAGCTTATTTACTTTCTGAGTGCAATAAGATAATTAAAATTGTGTTTTTTGTTACTACCTTTGGAATAACTATTGGATATTTGATTTGTTTTATCTTTAATTTTAATCATTTTCTTTTCTAGTTTTAGCTGCTGTTCTAGTTTTTTGTTCCAATTTTTTGGTTATTTTCTGTTTCTGCTTCTTATCCACGCCTAGCATATCTTGTTTGATACTAATGTTAAATATTAATGCAATAAATATTATTAATATTATGCAGAATAATATTATGCAAAATTAAAATAAAGTTCTGCAAAAATATTACACAAAAATAAAATAATATTATTCAAAAATATTATTAATGCAATAAATATTATTAATATTGTGTAAAATAAAATTATGCAAAAATAAAATAATATTATGGAAAAATATCATTAATGCGAAAATGCAATAATAGTATGGAAAAATATTATTAACGCAAAAGTGCAATATTAATACAAAATAATATTATGCAAAAATAAAACAATATTATGCAAGAATAAAATAATATTATGGAAAAATACTATTAATGCAAAAATGCAATATTAATACAAAATAAAACTAATGCAATAAACATTATTAATATTATGCAAAATAATATTATGCAAAAATGAAATAATACTATGGAAAAATATTATTATGTCAATAAATCTTATTAATGTTATGCAAAACAATAGTATGGAAAAATAAAATAACATTGTGGAAAAATATTATTAATGCAAAGATGCAATATTAATGCAAGACAATACTGATGCAGTAAATATGAATAAATTAATCGTAAGAGGTTTTTCCGCCAATAAACTTGCTTGGCAATTTAAAAAACTTAGTTTTCAATATAATGAACTTTTAAATAAGTATACTAGGATTTAGAAAGATATTTTGAACGATGTTTTGATTTAACTTGTTGGATGTGTTTTTTCTCTTCCCTATATTTTTTGAATTTAGAGTTTGTTTCGACACAAGCAGTTGCCGTGTTACAGTGGATAGTAGGAAATTAGTTCTTAGAATTTTAGTATGGAATTGATTGGTACCTGTTGACATTCGTTGTTATGTAGTTATGTAAGGTATACTTACCGAAGTGTCACTCTTTTATATTTAGGTAGTTTTTATTCAGAATCAGTTCTAAGTAATCGGTGGTGAATAAAACTTTGCAAATTTTTTGGGGTACTTTTATATTTTTCGGTCTTGTATTTTTTGTAGATATTCCACAGGGGACATTGCACAAGATGATGCCATATGGTTCTATGGCATGCGTGCTCATTTGTCTGGTTCAGGAAATTTAAGTGCCGAAACCCACATGGGAAAGTGAGGTTTCCACTGAGGAGCCCTAATACGTGGTGATTACTTGGGGAATATTGAATTTCGTAGTCTTAAGGTGCTTTGGCTTGGTGTTGGGGCAACTATTTACAGTTGTTAATATTAAACTTGCTCTATTTTGGACATAATTATTTGATTATTGGTTTGGAATTACTGTTTTGTCATAGGTGATTGGATGGATGAGTAAGGTCTAGACCTTGTTGAAGTTCTCATTTATCTCACTTACTAAATTAGTCAGACAGTTTTTTTTTACCAAGTAATTACCTGTAATACACTATTAATATTATGCAAAACAGTATTATGCAAAAATAAAATAATGCAAAATATTATTAATGTTAAATTACTCTTTGCTTGTGTTTTCCCTAGGCCTTAAAACTTTTTGTTTGCTAAAAAAAAAAAATATGTTTGCTTTGCTGTGTTTTTACTCTTGTTTTACTTTTGTTTTACATGTTTTACTTTGCTTTGCCTGGCTAAAAAGATTCTATGTTTCAGGGAGAGGCAGGAAAGAATAAAACGAGGAGATGCTGATGATTCAGACATGGATCAGGCTGCATTAAACAGCGCACAGGACTTTGAAGATGCTTCTGTTGAAGAACTGTCGAAATTTCCCTTTGCTGATCGAATTACAGGTTAATGAAACAGGGTTTATTAGCCAAATAACTATAATGGGTACATAGCTACACAGAAAGCATACAGCCCACATGAACTTTAGAGGCATTTTGGTTTAAATTTCCTAATATTAAATGACATTTGTTTCATTACATTGTGTCAATAAAATCATCAATGGCATTTTATTGATAGACTTGTTAATGCCATTTTAACCAAAGTTGATATAAATAATAAAATAATTTGCAGAGCCAGGAATTTAGATGCCCAAAATGTCACTAGTTCATTGGTGTAGTTTTAGAACCTGTTCAATCTTTGCTTGAGGGAACTAACGGGTGGTTTTGATGCGGTGATCTCTCCTGAAGTACAGTGTGAAGTAGATTAGTAGTGCTGGATAGAGCTGTTTTACAATACTCAGACTTAGACTTTTCCCCTATAGGCAGGGCCGTCACGTATGGAAGGGGAGGGGGACCCCCCCCCCCCCCAATGTTTATGGTAAATCGGTAAAATCGTGGCGCTTTGCGCCACGATTTTTCCGACGCCGTTATAATTCTTTGTTCAGTTCAAGAAAGACCACGAAAATACTGACATGTCATCCACAGAAATTTCGAACTTGGTCGGTAAACGCAGCACTTTTGCCGACTCTTGCCGTGATTTTACAGATGGTGCTAAAATTTTCCATTTGGTCAAATAAACAACATTAAAATAGTGACATGATATCTACCGAAATATAAATCTTGGTTGGTAAATGCAGCGGTTTTACCGACTCGTGCAGTGATTTTGCGTATTGTATTCGAAACGGACACTATGCTAATTATTGACAAAAAAAAAGTCGGTAAAAATGACCTGCCGGTCGGTAAAATCTCTTGCTCCCCCCCCCCCCTCCAAACATTTTGACTGGTAACGACACTGCCTATAGGCACTTGTACTTGTAAGAGGACGGACAGAGGATCCATCAGCTCTACCCTGTGATTAGAAGTTGATTGACTCGTTCTTGCCTTATTGGTCTAAACAAAAAGTATAAGTAACTTACAACAATGGAAACTGGTGCTCGTGTCGATAAAAAAAAACATCAACGCCATCTAGCGTTTGGGGAGAGTTGCCATTTTTCAGTTCAGTAATAGAATTAATTAGTTTAATTTATATAGACAGTAAAATCTTGAAGATAGTAAAAGCTTGAAAAAATGCTTAGTATCACCGAATGCTAGATGGCGTTGATGTTTTTTTGTTGACACTAGTGCCAGTTTCCACTCTCATAAGGTACCCATACTCTTTGGGTTTAACTTTGGTCATGATCTTTTTTGGACTGAAGTTTAAACGTTGTTTCTAAATTAATGATAAGTTTATCTATGCTTTATTACATTTTGCAAAAAGAAAATATTGATGATCATTCTTGAAATAAAAATTTGTATATTGTTTAGCTGTTTGTCTTTTCAAAATCATAAGTGGTGGAAACATAGTTCCTAGGATTAAATATAAATAGAACGAAGTCAAATAAGAAAAGTCTATCTAGTTTTTGAAGGGTGTACAAGAAGCTTCATTGGTCACATAATTTTTTAATTATGTGACAAAAAAATTTACGTGCAAACGTAAAAAAATATAAAAAAATACGTTATAATATACGTGAAAAAAAAATCAAGTTAGTTGCCTATTCTAAATATATGTTAAGAATGGTATATAAACGCTCCATCATAAAGTTTCGATAAGCAAATGTAAGCTGCAACGCATAACACAAGACTTTCCATAGGCAGGATAGGTGGGCAGCCGCCCCCCCTCCGTCTTGGAAGATCAAAAGCTAGCAGTTAACTTTAGAATATGACTTACTAAATAGTCTCAGGAGTGGAAAGGTCCTCAGAAGGTGTGACAAAGTCCACTGGGGTAGACAGCTATTGACTTCAGAATATGGTTTAATTCATAGTCACAGGAGTGGAAAGGCCCTCAGAAGGTGTGACAGAAGTAATTGTGATAGACATCAATTGACACCAAATCAATGATAAATGTTGGCCATTGTCTGTGCTACAGTCCTGTTAGCCATTGTCGGATCTACTAATCCTGTTTGTGCAGTGAAAATACAGCATAATAAACACAACAAATTGCAAAAATTGCCCTTTTTATGGCAAAATTTTCAGAAAAGTAGATAGGTTAGCGTATCGAAAATTCACCCAAGTTCTGCTCAATAATACGCCCTTTGTAATACGCCTCAAAATCTGTAACTCAAGAGGACCTTATTTTTTGTTTTTTAAGGGGCTAAATAGTCACTTTTTGTGGTTTCAAAGTCATATAACTATGTTCATTATGTTTTTCTACCATAATACCCCAAGGAGTAAGGGGAAGCTTAAAATTTTAGATTTTTCTTTGAGAAAAATCAAGTTGAGCATTCATAGTGTAAATATGACATAGAAATTTAATTTTTCTTATAAAAGGGCAACATATCCTCTATTGGACATTTGGATGGGGACTCAAGGCACTTGTTTTGAGTAAACGAGGTTGATTGTCATGAATAAGTGTTATTAATTTCTTACACCGCACTACCTTTCCATATACAAAGTAAAAAAATGAAAATTTTGAGAAACGGTTCTAATTTTTTAAATATGGAAGCTAAAAAAAAAAAAACAGAAAAAAAACCACAAACAAACTTTTAATTATAAAAAAAGTCTAAATATTTTGACTTCAAGTCCAGAAACCTTCATCAATGGAAAAAAAAACTAAATTAAACAGAATATATAAATAAAATAACAAAACACAAAACAACAAACACAGACGAATAAATCAAATAATAAAATATTCAATATGTTAATTGTTCGTCACTTTAAATAGCACGAAAATCAAACAAAATCAGGATAACTAAGCAAAAGAGACACGGTTCCTTTTTGATTTGTTAAATTCAGAAAGGAACAGTGTCTCACTCTCCAATGAACGCTTTTGATTTAGTTCAGTAGTTCTAGTTTTAGTAGTAGAAGTTGCAATGGTATTTGCAGTCACCGTCACAATCGCAGTAGCAATAGTAGTCACGGTCGCAAGTATTGTCAGTTGCAGTCATCAGTTATCACAGTCGTAAGTTGTCCTACTCGTAGTCGCAAATTATCGCATTAACCGTCGCAATTGCTTGCAGTCAGAATCGCAAGTAGTCGAAGTCGCTAGCAGTCAAAGTTGCAAGTAGTCGTAACCGCGGGCACATAGTAGCATTAGTAGTAGTAGTAGTGGCCGTGAAATTTTCAAGTTAAAACCCTAAGCCGTTAATGATATATTGCAGATGCGCCCTTTTGATAAACTGGATGCTCAGTTTCCTTGGAACAAAAAGTTTAGTTCAATATTCCTTGAAGTTTCACCATAATACACTAAGCCTTTTCAGACACACCTATAATCAAACAATCTCCCCTTGCCCAATGATAATCATGTAAGTAAACAATGGTTAAGTTGTATAATTTACAACTTTTTTCCCTGAAATTTTGGAGGACATGGCATTCCTAGAGGTATAAATTTCTTATTCATTTAATTATTTTGAACAAAACGGGTATTTCAAAATGTCGATCAGCGCTGGCGTCTCAAAAGGACGAGGAGGAGAGGGTACTGGTCACCCTTCGATTACTTTCTAACATCCCCCTCAGCTTGGGCTGAAAGTTTCAGCTTAGTACTCTGAATCGTTCCTGAGTTTTACAGTGAGAGAACTTTCAATTTTGTTATCTGACTTTTGAGCAATTTTTAATTTAATGGCTATCTCAAAATTTTTATTGGATGCATTTGGGGAAAAAGGGGCGTGAGGGGGGGGGGGGCTAGTTGCCCTCCAATCTCTTTTGACTCTATAAAACTGAACTAGAACTTTCAATTTACAATCAAAACAGCCATCTCTGAATTTTTTAAGAGCATCCGTTCAATAAGAACCATATATTCCCCCAAAGCATAACTTACAACACCTGCCCCCGGGCCCTGGGGGGCTGTGTTGAACCCTGAGTTCTCGTTATATGATCTTTGAACTATTTTAAATATAGATATCTCAAAATTTTCATCGTATGTGCTTGAGAAATCAAGGGTGTGGAGGGGGGGGGCTAGGTGCCCTTCAATCTCTATTGACTCTTAAAAAGGGAACTAGAACTTTTAATTACCACTCAAATGAGACTCCTTTAAAGTTAATACGAGCATCCCTTCCATAGGACCCATATTTGCCCCCAGGGCATAACTCTCAGCCCCTGCCCTCGGGCCTTGGGGGGGTGTGTCAATACTACATTTTTTGCTTAGTGATCTCTGAACTATTTTTACCAGATTAAAATTTTTAGTGGATGCATTGAGGAAAAAAGGGTAGGGGGGGGGGGGGAGAAGCTGGTTACCCTCCAATATCTTTTGACGCTTAAAAAGTGAACTAGAACTTTCAATTTTCAATCAAATGAGCCCTTTCTGAGGTTTATACGAGCATTCCTTCCATAAGAACCATATATGCCCCTAGGGCATAGCTTATAACCCTTGCCCCTGAATACTGTGGGGGGGGGGCGTGTCCTGCTCAAACATATAATTTCCAGAACTTTTGACTACGTTGAACAAAATGGCTATATCAAAATTTTGATTGGATGTGTTTGGGGAAATGGTGGGCGTGGAAGGAATGTCAGTTGCCTTAAAATCACTTTCGACTATTTAAAACGGAACTAGCCATTTAAATTTCCAATCGCATGAGCCCTTTCTGAAGTTTCTAAGACAAAATTGTCTATACAAAACCTTATATGCCCCCAGGGCTTAACTTACAACCCGTACCCTGAGAGCTGTGGGGGAGTTGTTATCGTCAATGATCTAATTTCCAGAACTTCTAACTACGTTGAAAAAATGGCTATCTCAAAATTTGATTGGATGTGTTTGGGGAAAAGGTGGGCGTGAGAGGGGGGTTAGTTGCCCTCCAATCACTTTCGACTATTAAAAAGGGCACTAGCCCTTTGAATTTCCATCGAATGAGCCTTTTTTGAAGTTTCTACGACAACGCCTTCTATAAAAACCGTATCTGCCCCCAGAGCATAACTTAAAACCCTTGCCCTGAGGTTTGTGGGGGAGTGTCCTCCTCAAAAACATATTTTCTATGTGGGAATCAACTACGCTGAACAAAATGGCTATCTCAAAATTTTGATTGGATGTGTTTGGGGGAAAGATGGGCATGGGGGGGCTAGTTGCCCTCCAATCAATTTTGACTATTAAAAAGGGCACTAGTCCTTTGAATTTCCAATCGAATGAGCCTGTTTTGACGTTTCTATGACAAAGCCTTCTATAAAAACTTATATGCCCCCAGGGCATAACTTAAGACGATTGCCTTGAGGGTTGTGGGGGAGTGTCCTCCTCAAAAACATATTTTCTATCTGGAAATCGACTACGCTGAACAAAATGGCTATCTCAAAATTTTGATTGAATGTGTTTGGGAGAATTATTAGCGTGGGGGGGGGGGGGGGCTAGTTGCCCTACAATCACTTTTGACTATTAAAAAGGGCCTTAGAACTCTCGATTTCCAATCGAATGAGCCGCCTTTGAAGTTTCTACGACGACCCCTTCCATATGAAGTGCCTCTGGGAAAAAAACAACAAAAAACATTTGCATAGGCAACGCTATAGCGTTGCCTCTTATAAATCCTTGGTGTAAACAATGGGCCAATCACATAATTTACTACCTTTGCCCCGGGGACTGTGGGGGCATGGCAGCCACAAAGGCATAGTTATTAGACCTATTGACGATTTGAACAAATGCCTTTTTCGAAATTTAAATCAGTGTTGACTCCCATCAGTTTTCAATATCCCTCTTAACAGACCCTGAAAGTTTCAACTTAACAACCTTAGCCGTTCCTTAGATATTGCTGATAAGATTTTTTGACAACCAGTATGTACATAGGTTGTGTTGATTTTGTTCAACGCCGCATTCAAAATTTCCTTAAAGTTTCACCTCAATACCCTAAGCCTTTTTGGATACCCAGAATCAAACATGCTCCCTTTCCCAATAGCAATCCTTATATGTAAACAATAGGCAACTTGCATTACTTGCAGCCCTGCCGTAAGGGATATGGGGGTCATGTTATCCCCGGAGGCATAGATACTTGACCTTTAGACTATTTGGGACAAAACGGGTATATACAAATTTTGATCATATGTCTTATAGGGGGAAGGCAGCTAAAAATGGCGTTGGATGGGGACTGGTTGACCACCGATCACTTTTGACTCTTAAAAACGGCAATAGAATTTTCAATTTCCATTTGAATGAGTCGCTTCTAAAGTTTCTACGACACCCCTTCTGTATGAAGGGGCTATGTGAAAAAAATATAATACATTAGGCGACGCTAGAACGTTGCCTTTGATATTTAATTTTAATTAAAGTGAATTAGGCGCTCAGCCTTAACTATACTTTTTAAACTCACTACATTTAATCCCTTTAACAGTAAGAAAAGTAACAAAGTTTTGTGGAACCGTTCAAGTTTGGTGCCAAACGTTTTTGGAAGTTTCTTGCAAAAATGCTGTGTGTTCAAAACTCTGATTTTACAGCTTTTGTGTATTGACCTTTTATGACTTCTTATTGACCTTTTACAACTTTTTATTGCTTTTTATGACCTTTAATGCATCAAATAACGTAAAAATTGGTCCAAGAATGGAACTGTAAAGGACTATGATTGTATAGGAGAAGAAGAAAAACGAAATAAGTAAGCCTATTAGAAAGTAATTGCCAAATTCCCCCCTCCTCCCCCCCCCCCCAAAAAAAAAACTAGTAAAAAAGCACAATAAAATCAAAGACAAGAAAAAATCTAATAATAAAATAGTCAGAGGTCAAATTGTTTTAATATATAAGAAAACGAATATCAAAATTTGCCAAAAAACTAAAAAAAAATGGACTAACAGTAAAAAAGGAAAATATCTTACACTAGATATAAAAAATCTAATAGTGAAATTATACCAATTTTTTTTGCTTTTTTTTAAAGGCATGTGTAATCAAGGCCGTATGCAGGGGGGGGGGACTAGAGGTTTTCCCCTCTCCCTGAAATTTTTGTCCGGCTTGTAAAAAAGTAACAAAAATTGCATATAAACAAATTTTTGATGCGTTTTGTAAAGATTTTGTACCCTCTCCTTCTCCCTTCCTGAACAAAAATACACCTCCCCGCTCCCCTGAACAAAAATACTCCTCCCTGGTCCCCCGAACAAAAATCCAGGATACAGCCGTATGCATAATGACTGTTATGATTTTTTCACTTTACAGAAGCAGACAAAGAGAAAGACCAGAAGTCATTAGATCGTATGCTTGATAAACATCTATTGCTGGTGGTCCGGCAGAAACTGGGCTCCTCCTCTATGTGGATTCTCCCTCAAGGACAAAGACAAGAAGGAGAAACAATGAGACAGGTTTGCTCCAACATCTTTTCCTTAGCCTAAAGTGGCCTCTGTTATGGTTACATTTGTATACTCATATCAAACCAACTGTGTAGGATATGCACGTACGGGGGGAGGGGGGTCACCGGGTTTTAAATAAATCAATAAATGAATGAATAGGTAGTATGTTATGAAACCGTAAAAATGGAGGGACTGCACCATGAAATGAGAGGACTATGATATGGGATAAAGACCTTGTAGCTTATCATGGTTGCAGCCGTAGCTGCAACGTAGTAAAGAGCGAACCACAGCCCATAATAACTAAAAGTTAAAAAAACGCGTTTTGAAAAAAAAAACTGCCTAGTGAAAAAAATGCTATTTGAAATTGATTCATGAATGTTACCAATTACTTCGGTGGGTCTTGAAATTAAAATATTACCGAAAAAAGAAATTTGTGGTGGTTTCGAAAAAAGCCTCAAGCCCCTCGAAAATGGCGTCAGATCAAAATGAAAAGTGTACCATTAGAATCAGCCTGTAAATATTGCCGTTTAGGTAAGGATCAGTTAAACAGAGGACACCTAATTATTTCAGGTACAAGTAACCTTTGAATTTCGGGAGTGCCTATTTCAGAGAAGCCATCAAATCCACCCATTTAAAATCTATATGTTTTTATTAGTGACATTAGGTAATTTCAAAAAATTATGTTTTATTCCTGAGAAATAAGCTGGTTGGAAATAATTTACCGCGCACACTTTAAGCCATCTGATTTTCTTAGTATAATTAGGTCATTTTGAAAAAGTTAGACTTTTGTCTTGAGAAATAAGCTGGCTTGGTGCCTCGATTGGGTTTCTCAGCCTAAGAAGCGTATTTCAAACAAGTTGAGAATTTAGGTGGTGCACATGTCAGGGAAGCCATCTACTGCACCCACCTAAAATCCACCTGATTTTATTAGCAATGTTTGATCATTTTAAGGAAGTTACGTTTTTGTCTTCAGAAATAAGTTAACTTGGTGCCTCAACTTGACTCCTAAACTAAGCGTATGGTTATGTTTTAAGGCAGTTATGTTTTTGTCTTGAGAAATAAACTGGCTTGGTGCCTCCACTGGGCTCCTAAACCTAAAAAGCGTATTTCAAATAACTTGGAAATTTTGATAATACATATTTCAGAGACGCCATCTACTGCACCCACTTAAATTCCACCTGGTTTTATTAGCAATGTTTGATCCTTTTAAGGAAGTCAGGTTTTTGTCTTCAGAAATAAGTTAACTTGGTGCCTCAACTTGACACCTAAACTAAGCGTATAGTTATGTTTTAAGGGAGTTATGTTTTTGTCTTGAGAAATAAACTGGCTTGGTGCCTCCACTGGGCTCCTAAACCTAAAAAGCGTATTTCAAATAACTTGGAAATTTTGATAACACAAATTTCAGAGACGCCATCTACTGCACCCACTTAAATTCAACCTGGTTTTATTAGCAATGTTTGATCATTTTAAGGAAGTCACGTTTTTGACTTCAGAAATAAGTTAACTTGGTGCCTCAACTTGATTCCTAAACCTAAGCGTATAGTTATGTTTTTAGGGAGTTATTTTTTTGTCTTGAGAAATAAACTGGCTTGGTGCCTCCACTGGGCTCCTAAACCTAAAAAGCGTATTTCAAATAACTTGGAAATTTTGATAATACATATTTCAGAGACGCCATCTACTGCACCCACTTAAAATCCACCTGGTTTTATTAGCAATGTTTGATCCTTTTAAGGAAGTCACATTTTTGTCTTTAGAAATAAGTTAACTTGGTGCCTCAACTTGATTCCTAAACCTAAGCGTATAGTTATGTTTTAAGGGAGTCATTTTTTTGTCTTGAGAAATAAACTGGCTTGGTGCCTCCACTGGGCTCCTAAACCTAAAAAGCGTATTTCAAATAACTTGGAAATTTTGATAATACAAATTTCAGAGACGCCATCTACTGCACCCACTTAAATTCCACCTGATTTTATTAGCTATCTTTGATCATTTTAAGGAAGTCACGTTTTTGTCTTGAGAAATAAGTTAACTTGGTGCCACAACTTGACTCCTAAACCTAAGCGTATAGTTATGTTTTAAGGGAGTTATGTTTTTGTCTTGAGAAATAAACTGGCTTGGTTCCTCCACTGGGCTCCTAAACCTAAAAAGCGTATTTGAAATAACTTGGAAATTTTGATAATACATATTTCAGAGACGCCATCTACTGCACCCACTTAAAATCCACCTGGTTTTATTAGCAATGTTTGATCATTTTAAGGAAGTCACATTTTTGTCTTTCGAAATAAGTTAACTTGGTGCCTCAACTTGATTCCTAAACCTAAGCCTATAGTTATTTTTAAGGGGGTTATTTTTTTGTCTTGAGAAATAAACTGGCTTGGTGCCTCCACCGGGCTCCTAAACCTAAAAAGCGTATTTCAAATAACTTGGAAATTTTGATAATACAAATTTCAGAGACGCCATCTACTGCACCCACTTAAATTCCACCTGATTTTATTAGCTATCTTTGATCATTTTAAGGAAGTCACGTTTTTGTCTTGAGAAATAAGTTAACTTGGTGCCACAACTTGACTCCTAAACCTAAGCGTATAGTTATGTTTTAAGGGAGTTATGTTTTTGTCTTGAGAAATAAACTGGCTTGGTTCCTCCACTGGGCTCCTAAACCTAAAAAGCGTATTTGAAATAACTTGGAAATTTTGATAATACATATTTCAGAGACGCCATCTACTGCACCCACTTAAAATCCACCTGGTTTTATTAGCAATGTTTCATCATTTTAAGGAAGTCACATTTTTGTCTTAAGAAATAAGTTAACTTGGTGCCTCAACTTGATTCCTAAACCTAAGCCTTTAGTTATTTTTTAAGGGAGTTTTTTTGTTGTCTTTAGAAATAAACTGGCTTGGTTCCTCCACTGGGCTCCTAAACCTAAAAAGCGTATTTCAAATAACTTGGAAATTTTGATAATACAAATTTCAGAGACGCCATCTAATGCACCCACTTAAATTCCACCTGGTTTTATTAGCAATCTTTGATCATTTTAAGGAAGTCACGTTTTTGTCTTGAGAAATAAGTTAACTTGGTGCCTCAACTTGACTCCTAAACCTAAGCGTATAGTTATGTTTTAAGGGAGTTATTTTTTTGTCTTGAGAAATAAACTGGCTTGGTGCCTCCACTGGGATCCTAAACCTAAAAAGCGTATTTCAAATAAATTGGAAATTTTGATAATACAAATTTCAGAGGCGCCATCTACTGCACCCACTTAAACTCCACCTGGTTTTATCAGCAATGTTTGTTCATTTTAAGGAAGTCACGTTTTTGTCTTTAGAAATAAGTTAACTTGGTGCCTCAACTTGACTCCTAAACCTAAGCGTATAGTTATGTTTTAAGGGAGTTATGTTTTTGTCTTGAGAAATAAACTGGCTTGGTGCCTCCACTGGGCTCCTAAACCTAAAAAGCGTATTTCAGATAACTTGGAAATTTTGATAATACAAATTTCAGAGACGTCATCTACTGCATCCACTTAAAATCCACCTGGTTTTATTAGCAATGTTTGATCATTTTAAGGAAGTCACGTTTTTGTCCTTAGAAATAAGTTAACTTGGTGCCTCAACTTGACTCCTAAACCCAAGCATATAGTTATGTTTTAAGGGAGTTATGTTTTTGTCTTCAGAAATAAAATGGCTTGGTGCCTCCACTGGGCTCCTAAACCTAAAAAGCGTATTTCTAATAACTTGGAAATTTTGATAATACAAATTTCAGAGACGCCATCTACTGCACCCACTTAAACTCCACCTGGTTTTATTAGCAATGTTTGATCATTTTAAGGAAGTCACGTTTTTGTCTTTAGAAATAAGTTAACTTGGTGCCTCAACTTGACTCCTAAACCTAAGCGTATAGTTATGTTTTAAGGGAGTTATGTTTTTGTCTTGAGAAATAAACTGGCTTGGTGCCTCCACTGGGCTCCTAAACCTAAAAAGCGTATTTCAGATAACTTGGAAATTTTGATAATACAAATTTCAGAGACGTCATCTACTGCATCCACTTAAAATCCACCTGGTTTTATTAGCAATGTTTGATCATTTTAAGGAAGTCACGTTTTTGTCCTTAGAAATAAGTTAACTTGGTGCCTCAAATTGACTCCTAAACCTAAGCGTATAGTTATGTTTTAAGGGAGTTATGTTTCTGTCTTGAGAAATAAAGTGGATTGGTGCCTCCACTGGGCTCCTAAACCTAAAAAGTGTATTTCAAACAACTTGGAAATTTTGATAATACAAATTTCAGAGACGCCATCTACTGCACCCACTTAAAATCCACCTGGTTTTATTAGCAATGTTTGATCATTTTAAGGAAGTCACGTTTTTGTCTCTAGAAATAAGTTAACTTGGTGCCTCAACTTGACTCCTAAACCTAAGCGTATAGTTATGTTTTAAGGGAGTTATGTTTTTGTCTTGAGAAATAAACTGGCTTGGTGCCTCCACTGGGCTCCTAAACCTAAAAAGAGTTTTTCAAATAACTTGGAAATTTTGATAATACAAATTTCAGAGACGCCATCTACTGCACCCACTTAAAATCCATTTGGTTTTATTAGCAATGTTTGAATATTTTAAAGAAGTCACGTTTTTGTCTTCAGAAATAAGTTAATTTGGTGCCTCAACTTGACTCCTAAACTAAGCGTATAGTTATGTTTTAAGGGAGTTATGTTTTTGTCTTGAGAAATAAACTGGCTTGGTGCCTCCACTGGGCTTCTAAACCTAAAAAGTGTATTTCAGATAACTTGGAAATTTTGATAATACAAATTTCAGAGACGTCATCTACTGCACCCACTTAAAATCCACCTGGTTTTATTAGCAATGTTTGATCATTTTAAGGAAGTCATTTTTTTGTCTTCAGAAATAAAATGGCTTGGTGCCTCCACTGGGCTCCTAAACCTAAAAAGTGTATTTCAAATAACTTGGAAATTTTGATGATACAAATTTCAGAGACGCCATCTACTGCACCCACTTAAACTCCACCTGGTTTTATTAGCAATGTTTGATCATTTTAAGGAAGTCACGTTTTTGTCTTTAGAAATAAGTTAACTTGGTGCCTCAACTTGACTCCTAAACCTAAGCGTATAGTTATGTTTTAAGGGAGTTATGTTTTTGTCTTGAGAAATAAAATGGCTTGGTGCCTCCACTGGGCTCCTAAACCTAAAAAGCGTATTTCAGATAACTTGGAAATTTTGATAATACAAATTTCAGAGACGTCATCTACTGCATCCACTTAAAATCCACCTGGTTTTATTAGCAATGTTTGATCATTTTAAGGAAGTCACGTTTTTGTCTTTAGAAATAAGTTAACTTGGTGCCTCAACTTGACTCCTAAACCTAAGCATATAGTTATGTTTTAAGGGAGTTATGTTTTTGTCTTGAGAAATAAATTGGCTTGGTGCCTCCACTGGGCTCCTAAACCTAAAAAGGGTATTTCAAATAACTTGGAAATTTTGAAAATACAAATTTCAGAGACGCCATCTACTGCATGCACTTAAAGCCACCTGGTTTTATTAACAATGTTTGATCATTTTAAGGAAGTCACGTTTTTGTCTTCAGAAATAAGTTAACTTGGTGCCTCAACTTGACTCCTAAACCTAAGCGTATAGTTATGTTTTAAGGGAGTTATGTTTCTGTCTTGAGAAATAAACTGGATTGGTGCCTCCACTGGGCTCCTAAACCTAAAAAGTGTATTTCAAACAACTTGGAAATTTTGATAATACAAATTTCAGAGACGCTATCTACTGCACCCACTTAAAATCCACCTGGTTTTATTAGCAATGTTTGATCATTTTAAGGAAGTCAGGTTTTTGTCTTCAGAAATAAGTTAACTTGGTGCCTCAACTTGACTCCTAAACTAAGCGTATAGTTATGTTTTAAGGGAGTTATGTTTTTGTCTTGAGAAATAAACTAGCTTGGTGCCTCCACTGGGCTCCTAAACCTAAAAAGTGTATTTCAAATAACTTGGAAATTTTGATAATACAAATTTCAGAGACGTCATCTACTGCACCCACTTAAAATCCACCTGGTTTTATTAGCAATGTTTGATCATTTTAAGGAAGTCACGTTTATGTCTTTAGAAATAAGTTAACTTGGTGCCTCAACTTGATTCCTAAACCTAAGCTTATAGTTATGTTTTAAGGGAGTCATTTTTTTGTCTTGAGAAATAAACTGGCTTGGTGCCTCCACTGGGCTCCTAAACCTAAAAAGCGTATTTCAAATAACTTGGAAATTTTGATAATACAAATTTCAGAGACGCCATCTACTGCACCCACTTAAATTCCACCTGGTTTTATTAGCAATGTTTGATCATTTTAAGGAACTCACGTTTTTGTCTTGAGAAATAAGTTAACTTGGTGCCTCAACTTGACTCCTAAACCTAAGCGTATAGTTATGTTTTAAGGGAGTTATGTTTTTGTCTTGAGAAATAAACTGGCCTGGTGCCTCCACTGGGCTCCTAAACCTAAAAAGCGTATTTCAAATAACTTGGAAATTTTGATAATACAAATTTCAGAGACGCCATCTACTGCACCCACTTGAAATCCACCTGGTTTTATTAGCAATGTTTGATCATTTTAAGGAAGTCACGTTTTTGTCTCTAGAAATAAGTTAACTTGGTGCCTCAACTTGACTCCTAAACCTAAGTGTATAGTTATGTTTTAAGGGAGTTATGTTTTTGTCTTGAGAAATAAACTGGCCTGGTGCCTCCACTGGGCTCCTAAACCTAAAAAGCGTATTTCAAATAACTTGGAAATTTTGATAATACAAATTTCAGAGACGCCATCTACTGCACCCACTTAAAATCCACCTGGTTTTATTAGCAATGTTTGATCATTTTAAGGAAGTCACGTTTTTGTCTCTGGAAATAAGTTAACTTGGTGCCTCAACTTAACTCCTAAACCTAAGCGTATAGTTATGTTTTAAGGGAGTTATGTTTTTGTCTTGAGAAATAAACTGGCTTGGTGCCTCAACTGGGCTCCTAAACCTAAGCGTATAGTTATGTTTTAAGGGAGTTATGTTTTTGTCTTGAGAAATGAACTGGCTTGGTGGCTCAACTGGCCTCCTAAACCTAAAAAGCGTATTTCAAATAACTTGGAAATTTTGATAATACAAATTTCAGAGACGCCATCTACTGCACCCACTTAAAATCCACCTGGTTTTATTACCAATGTTTGATCATTTTAAGGAAGTCACGTTTTTGTCTTTAGAAATAAGTTAGCTTGGTGCCTCAACTTGACTCGTAAACCTAAGCGTATAGTTATGTTTTAAGGTAGTTATGTTTTTGTCTTGAGAAATAAACTGGCTTGGTGCCTCAACTAGGCTCCTAAACCTAAAAAGCGTATTTCAAATAACTTGCAAATTTTTATAATACAAATTTCAGAGACGCCATCTACTGCACCCACCTAAATGCACCTGGTTTTATTAGCAATGTTTGATCATTTTAAGGAAGTCACGTTTTGTCTTTAGAAATAAGTTAGCTTGGTGCCTCAGCTTGACTCCTAAACCTAAGCATATAGTTATGTTTTAAGGGAGTTATGTTTTTGTCTTGAGAAATAAACTGGCTTGGTGCCTCCACTGGGCTCCTAAACCTAAAAAGTGTTTTTCAAATAACTTGGAAATTTTGATAATACAAATTTCAGAGACGCCATTTACTGCACCCACTTAAAATCCATTTGGTTTTATTAGCAATGTTTGATCATTTTAAGGAAGTCACGTTTTTGTCTTTAGACATAAGTTAACTTGGTGCCTCAACTTGACTCCTAAACCTAAGCGTATAGTTATGTTTTAAGGGAGTTATGTTTTTGTCTTGAGAAATAAACTGACTTGGTGCCTCCACTGAGCTCCTAAACTTAAAAAGCGTATTTCAAATAACTTGGAAATTTTGATAATGCAAATTTCAAAGAAGCCATCTACCGCACCCAGTTAAAAATCAATCTGATTTTTTTAGTACCGTTAGGTAATTTTTGTGTAACTTAGAGTTTTGGTATTGAGAAACAAGATGGATTGGATTTTTGACTTTTCTTTTAAGTTAAAAATTGTATTTCACCTACCATGGGAGTTTGGATTAAACATTCTATCTACTGGCCTGCTTAAATTCATCTTAATTTTGTAGTACTGCCAAATCATTTTTAGAAACTTATTAAGTTTCTCTTGATAAACGAGGGCAGATAAACTTTATTTTTGCTCATTTTAAAATGTATATTTTTGCGTATATTTATTAATATTCCTTTTTCAGGTGGCAGAAAGAGTTCTTGCTCAGAGTTTTGATGGTAAGGTACAATCAAGGTTTCTTGGCAATGCACCTTGTGGGTTCTACAAATATAAATACCCAAAACAAATCCGAGAGCAGGATGGTAATAGCATAGGAGCAAAGGTAATATACCATTCTATTGCCCCTGTTAAGCAGAAAGGCAGAACGTAGTATTTTTGAAATTTATTAAAATAATATTTTCTGTACCGGAAACAAAAGGGCCCTGATCACGTTTTTCACATTATTTTGTCATTAATGACGTCATTAAAATAAAATTGTATTAGGATGTTTAATATGTGGCGAAACGGATATTATTAAAGAATTCTTGACAAGTCATTTTTCATTTCTTGACAACACTGCCTTCTCGTTTGTAAATAATATGAACGTGTAGAAGTATACAAGTAATAGTTAAAAACTGTCAATGCGTCCTGTGACCACACTGGCTATACATGATGTTCGACAAAACAGCCAAGAACGAAGAAGAATGATGAAAAACAGAAAACCAAACAAGGGTATTTTCGGCCTGTGAATAAAGCGAAAAGATAAACAGGTATTTCGTCCGCAGTACCAAAGAAAAAAAAAAAAATCTTTCAATCTTTCTGTTGCGAGAACAGAAAGGACAAAACGAATCAAAAAACGAACCGAACTAGGGGGATAAGTAACTCAGGGTACCAACCTGATAGACAGAATATAACCCGCTTGATTAGATCCCGGATCTACCAAAAGGGGGAAAGTGGATCGAGAGATGTGGACCTTGGCATGCATCCCAGGGGACTCTCCAAAAGAAAAAAAGATAACCTTTTGAAGTTATCCAAACAGTTTTTGTTCGTTCTGTTTTTTTTTGCGTTTGCACTAAGGCCGGCTTAATGGAGGTCTTGCCGAAATATCTGCTTTATCTTCTTGTTTTATTCACTGACTGAAAATCACCTTCGTTCATTTTTTTGTTTCTTATTTTTTGTTTTTTTGTCTTCGTTGTTTTGCCTTGTAAAACATTTAATCAAGGTAATGTATAAAGTAAACTGAAAAAACCCGGATATTTTGGGTTTCTCATCCACAAAATTCTATCAGCAAAAAAAAAAAAAAATCTTAAAACGTACACGTATAGCTGTTCATAGCTATTTCAACAATGTTCTAATCTAATTCTTTGTGAAGACAATGTCGCTGCCACGTCTAAAGGTTCGAAGTGCAGTAGAGCGCTCTACCATTATCACGTCTAAAGGTCGTGTCTGACGTTCACAATTTGTAAATACTTGCCAAAACCGTTTGCTAAGCTGCTCTCAACGGGAGGACCAGCGCGGCAATGTATTCAGCCACACTCTAGCCATCCTGATGTCTATTTCCCTTCGCACCGTTACTTTGAGAAAAGCTTATCAAGCGCGTTTTGGTAATTATTATTTGGTTATTGTAGGTATTTATTTGGTAATTTTTGGTAATTATTATTGTTAATTGTTGGTTATAATTTGGTAATTATCTAAGAAGTGTGAAAATGTCAGGTATAATTCTTAGCTGTGACAACAACTTTAATTTATTATATACTAAATATGCGTATAGTGTGTATATATACCTGTAGTATGGTATGGGTATAGTATTGTAAACGCATGTGTATAGTGTGACACAATGGTAAGCCAGGAAAGAAGAAAAGCGCTCCTTATAAATCGTAAGAGCAAATTTGCTACGTTTTTTCCCTTTACATTAAGTCAAAATAACAAAAACTAAAAAATTAATTTATATTCTACGCAAATATTTACGTCTCCGAAAAATGGTACATTCACACTTCACGTCTCCAAAAAAAGGTACGATATTTTAGTTGAACCCAATTCACTCACAGAGAAAAACAGGCAGGTTCGTTGTTTTTCCACATTGAAAGAAAATATACGAGAAAAGGTAAATTATACAAAAAACGAATCATTATGGGTAATCTTAATTTATAAGACTCAATTCACAGCCTTAGTTTGAAGCATTCATAATACGTCACAAAGACTTCACTCAGGGAAAATCTGTATTTATAACACTACACCCAAATACTTTATAAATAAAACAGATTGTTGAATACGTGACTTTTCATGCACCGTTTCGATTTTTCTTAAAGTTTTATCATTAAGAAAAGCTTAAGTTTCCCGCCAAAGTCTGAAGCATCCACTCATGTTAAAATGGTGAAGTAAATGGTTCTATTATAAGGCTCTCTTTTGAGGTGTAAAAATTCTAATGGAATGCCTGGCCTCTCATTTGACAGGTTTTATAAACGAAAATGTAACTGTCTAGTGCCGAATAAATCAAGTTACACCCATTTTTAGAACATTTTTTGGCAATAAAATATTTTTTTGCCAAAAATATATATCTGGCAATTTTTGATATTTTATAAGTTTTTTATTTATTTCCATTACCAAATATAAAATATTTGTTTGGCAGTTCTAATATTTTTTGGAGTGTTTAATAGCATAAAAATGTTGGACCTCTTCATTTTTTCTACTCCTCTGTATTGCTTCACTTTGCAAATCAACATTATCCATCATTGCATATTTACTAAGTTTATTTATTATGAACAAACTACGTCACTTTGAATCTATCTTAAGCTAAAACTACACTTATGAACCTTCCTAAAGGGCCAGCTGCAGAGGGTTTTTCCTTTGCAAAGGTTGGCCCTCTATTATATTTTATATCTCTATGACCGGACTTATCAAAACAAATTCATATACAGTCGACTCTCGATTATCCGCAGGATTGGGTGGCGTGAGTGCCGCGAATAATCGAATTTCGCGGATAATCCACCTATTAGAAAAAAGGTTGTAGGGGTTAATAGCTACCCAATTAAGTTCATTGACAAAATAATTGAAAATAGACCTGTTAAACATGACAGTAGGGGTATTGGGGTTTCTCAGTCTTCAGATTTAAACGTTTCTAAAAGTTTCATTTCATTGCTATATGTACCTGGTTTAGGTAAGAAGCTTTCACGGATTTTGTGTAAATTTAATATTGATACATGTTTCCAATCGATGAGGCCAATGGGTAGTTTCTTTAGTTCTAGAAAAGGATTTAACCCGGGGAAATTTAGTAAGTGGGGTGTGTAAGATTCCGTGTTCTTGTGGGAAGTTCTATATTGGTAGGACTCACCAAAAATTTGTTAAAGGTTTATTGAGCATCGAAATTCAATAGAAAAAACCCTACAATTAACCAAGCCTCCGGAAACCTTTGTTTCAGCCTTAGCAGAGCATATTTGGTTTCAACCTTATCATTTTGTAAAATTTGATGAGGCCTTAGCTATTTCCAATGATAGCGGTTATAGAAGCCATAAGGCCAGAGAAGCCATAGAAATTAAAAAACATATGTTTGCTAACCTTTCAATAAACAGAGACACAAGAAATTTAAATATTGACTCAATTTACGATAACCTTTCTAAAAGTGAATCAACAGTCAATAAGGGAATTAAGATCTTAAATAATCACCAGGGAAATATTTTACCTACAAGATCAAAACGATTTGCTTCAGTAATAGCCAACAAGAGAATTATTTCGCAACAGATTAATTAACGTTATTTCATTTTTTCTTATTTTTATCTCAGTTGCTTTAGTCACTGAAGTAAGTCTAATAGCTGCTCTTCCCTACGTGGATTAGTTTGCGCCAATTGTATATTTTTTTGGTGATGGTTTTATTTGTTTTCAGTTTTAGTTTGGTTTTTTATCTTCGTCTTCTCGAGTTTCTCTTGTGCTGAAGACGCGTTGTTTTACATTTTTCGTCTTTTCTTTCCACTTGCCGCAGTCTCGTTTGTTGTTTTTTTTCATTGATATTTTTCTCTATGTTGGTTTTAAGGTTGTAGGGACATAGAAAAACAAAATTACGCTTATTAAACGTGTATGTAAAACAAAACAACGGGAACAAGTAATAAATGGAATGAAATTATAGTAATCAATCGAATGAAGATGAACAAATCATAGTATTATTTACACTTTTAAAGTATGCCAAAAAATTCAAAGTCCTAATTTAACTTTCCGAAAATAGTCACCCATTTGCGTTTGTTTTTTGTCATATAACTCTTTTTTTGTGACTGAATTTTCTGTATTTTGTACTGTATTTTTTTTAGATCTTTGTATTTATAATTTTTTTTTTTAATTTATATCGCCGTGGTTAATCCGCATTGCGGATGATCGAACCGCGGATAATCAGGAGTCGACTGTACATATAGTGAGATTTGATACCAAAAACCTCAAAAAAAGAGTTGATAACTCTGGAATAGGAGCCGAAATTATTTCTCTTCGTTTCTTTTCATTTTAGTTTGTCTTTCCTGCTTCGCATTCTAAATTTTAAGTTATATGTGTATTAATCTATTTATTGTTTCTATTATTCTATTTATTGTTTCTTAAATATCCCGTTGGAATCGGTCGACACGACACAATATATATTTGTAGTGTCAAGAAAAGCTTAATATCCCAATAGTTTTTGCCAAAGTCAATGGCATTGTTTTATTAATTTTTGTCAAGGGGATTTTATGGACCTTGAATTGCCATTGGCTTGTCTTCAGTTCTAAATAATATAAATACATCGCCAGAGTCTCGCGAATGTGATAGCTGAATTACCTATTGAAAGTTTTAACCTCAAATTGTGCATAAACTGTATTCATTCGGTTATAGCTGAGAGTATATCATACTATCAGTTTATAATTGGGATTGTAGGGGATCTTGTGACATTGTTTTATTTTTACACTTTACTTGTAGGCTTTTTTCAGGTCTCATGGATTGTTCCGAAACCCAGTCGAAAAGGTACAGCCTACTCTAGGTAACCTTTTACACTTACAGACCGGTAAACAGGAAGAAAATTATACCGGGTATTAACTAAAACAAAACTAACAAGTCGTTTACATAGTTAATTTGCGCAGTAGGCTAGTGGATTAGCCTACTTGCAGGCTAGTAAAACTAACATTCAGCATAATGTTTTAGGTTCCCTGTGCAAGTTTGTGGTATGTTATTTTTCCGCATCGTAGGGTGTTAATGTTTTATTTACCGAAATTTGGTTATACCCGTATTTTTGAAACACCCTTTAGAATCTTTATAGATTAAAAATGCATCGGAAATTGGCTAAAAAAAAGTAAAACTTTTCGTTTTTTTTTTTTACAAGCTTCGGTAATTCCCTAAAAAGTAGAAACAATTTAAGTCGTATCATGAGTCTGGCTCAGTGAAGGGATAAACCTGGTACTAAGGAATTCATTGATAAAAGTATCTTGTCCCTTCCTTGCAAGTTAGAGCGGCTGGCTGGTGGCAAAATCCCATGTTTCACAGGGGGTGTAAATGTTATTATTTTATTATAATAATTATTATTTAAGTTGAATGGTATTAGATACATTTTTGAGCTTTTTTGCATAAAACTTCCTATTCGTAAGACGATTTATGCTGATGGCCTAGTTTCGCAAGCTTGAAAAATCAGTTCCAGGTTATTTGGGACTATCTGTCCCAAATACCTAACTCTGCAAAAAAAAATCTTTGATTTTATTGCTGGATGTTTACAAAACAGCTGAAGTTGAAGTAAATGAAGCTAATAAATAAAGAAGTCATAATCAGGAATCATTTAGGTCAAGGGAAACTTTTAAAATGATAACATTCAAAACACTTGCGCAACGTATTTCCAACTATCGAAAATTATAGTTGGAGGTCGTACAACTAGGATTTGTGATTAAAAACACAATTGCAGCCTAACCGATCAAAGACACGGTTAGTAGATAAATAATGTTTATGGTAAATGAAAGAATGACGTAAAGATCTTATCAACGGTTGGATCGGCAATGTCGCGATGGGGCGGCGGGCGGGTACACTGGTTAATAAATACTGCTTAGGGATTTCATTAAACAATCGCTTTATGACCCAACTTCCTTTAACATTTTAAAATTACGCCAAGTATCCAATAGTTTGTGACTATGCTGCATCTATAAATTACCCCAAAATAAAATATACTTAAATTCACTTAATTTAGTTCCAGGGGTGTGTAAACCTTATTAGCCTTAAACTTTTAAATAAATTCAGTTGCCCCCAATCACATTTACTGCAAGTAAATATTTCTTTTATGGGTCCCATATTAGAGTACACTTGTTCTGTGTGGCACCCTTTCCTCTCTAATGAAGCAACACAAAAAATTGAAAATGTCCAAAAGAGAGCTCTAAGAATTATTTTTAAAGAGAGCAAGAAACCGTATTTGTATTTGTTAAATATTTCAAAACTAGAGACCCTCGAAAGACGAAGAAATAATTTGTGCCTCTGTTTTGGTAAGTTGGCACTTCTGAACCCATGTAATGCTAATCCTTTTGCTGATTATCTTGCACCTGATATAAATCATTTTCCACATGCTATCCCACAGCCTATTCCCACCTTATCTCCCATTATCTTCACTACTTCATAGCGTAAGAAGTCTTTTGTCCCTTTTTTTACTGATATAATAAATAGTGGTTAATTTGTGCATAAATTTTGTCGTTTCTCTTATATAATAAAAGAAACAGCTCGGTTATCTCTATACTCTTTTTTTTGTTCCCTATCCCCTCTTTATGTTGTTTTTTAAACATTTGTTAATGTGTATATTATTTATTTTTTTTCAGTTTTACTAGTTTTTATCTTATTAACTAGTTGCCATTTTGAAGTTTTTTAATATAAGTGACAAAGGAATCATACAGCATTCCGATATTTGATTATTTATTTATTTTAATTTTTTTTTTTTTTTTTTTTTTTTTTTTTTTTCATTGGTTGCCAATCTGTAAATTGTTGTGCTTTTGTTATGATTTTCTTGCTTGTTTGTTTTTTTATGGACTTCGAAATTCGAATTCGGCCCTTCAGGGCTTGTGATAGTAATTTCTCGAAATAAATATCTTATCTTATCTAGCCGGCATTGATGTCATTTATGGGAAGGGCAAAAAACTGTGCCCCCCTAAGGTAAAAAATAAATAATATCCATGCCAAAACCAAGAGACTGTCAAGATTTAGGTAACAGGTTTTATTGCCAAAATAATTGCTAAATATCTGTATAACATCCATTTATATTTATTCAAATTCCTTTTAAAACATTTCTATATTTATAACAAATATATAAATCAAGTTCTATTTTAGGTTCTTTGAGGCTCACATGAATTTTTTTCGGGGGTGGGTGGTGAGGGAACTGAAAAAATTGATTGATAATTTTAATAAGAAGTGCCTAGAAACTCGGGAACGTTTAGGATTTCGGGGAACGGGGTGGCCCCTAGGTAAAAAAAAATACTTCAATGTGTGGAAACTTGATTGAAATTTATTTATTTAGATTTTTAAAATGTCGGCGCGTGATGATTGTGAGTGTTGTATACGTGACAGTTAACCTATTTCAGAACAAAAAACGTTGTATTGTGAAGAACACCGTTTTGTTAGGAAGGGAGATAGATGTAAGAACCGTAACAGGAAGCGCTATAACCTTAGCATTAGACGTAACGCTATGTCTTACATATGCAATGTGAAGGATCTTTAGGTCCCATTCTGTAAAAAATGCGGTACGAACGTTTACGTTTACTATATTCCCTAGTTGTCTTATTTGTGGATTTTTATTGGAGTCTTTTTTTTAGGTATTTTTCTTCAAGGCACATGTTACTAGCGATTCGCCGCTTAAGAAAGGATCCTGCATTGAAGATTTTGCATGGTTGGGCCGGGATGAACTAGCCAGTTATTTGCCAGAAAAATATCGGAAATCCGTTACCGAATTTTTAATTGATGAAGATTAGTTTTTTTTAAATAGACTTCTAATGAATTTTAGTTGACATGTTCAATCAAACATTAGGTTTTTAAGTTCTAAAAAATGGAAGAAATTTGGTGCAAATGTCACCAGTCTTAAGAGTATAAGATAAGATTTACTGTAGGCCATAGCAACACAAAATACAGCCTACAACACAAAGCTCGAGGAACCAAGTACGACCTTAAATTGTAGAAACCCGTTCAAAAATACAACCATAGAGGCAACAAGGTCAATATTTTAACCAACAAACAACAGTAACCAATAACCAAGAAAAAAAACAAACATAAAGGCAATATTTTAACCAACAAACAACAATCCGAACCAACAAACAACAACCATTTTAAGATTCAACTCCTAAAAACCATAACAAACTATCCCCTCAAACATAATTCCCTATACGAAGAAACTTACACAACTGTTTAAGAGCACACGCGTTCCTCTCACACATCCGTTCAATTAACCACCATTCACTCCCAAACACTCGTCTAGAAGAGACTCCGAAAATGAAGAGACTCGGGCAGCTCTTCCCACTCGGATACACAATGAAAGAGATTCTCATCCACACATAGGGCAAAAGTAGGGGCCAACCGCACCCTAAAATTTTCCAAGAATTTTCTTCTCTTCCCTACATCCTAACTATCCCTTCTCACCAGCAACAAGTTTTTAAAATCCTCTCTATTTAACCCAAATTTAAAATAAACCTCATCCTCCCAACACTAGCTCGGGAGTGACACCTCAAAGATATAGATTGGTCCTTTTGGGCTTGCCATTCTTGGATTTCTTGGTCGTTAAAGGTTTGCTGGACTTCCTTCCGTACTGACACGCTCTCATCCATCGGGGCATTTTCCTTCATTCCACATCTCCGATAGGCAAAAAAGGTCCAGTATTTTCTTGACCTGATTTGCCATGAATCACGTCTACCGTCCTTCAAACTCTCCAAGCTGACTTAAGAAGCCGAACTCTAGATAGCCCAATTATTTTCTCCCAATATTTCCCCATTCTAATCAATTTCACATTCCTTAGAGTAAAAATCCCCAAATTTCCTTTCAGTACCACTGAACTAAATGAATCTTTCAATTCAAAATTCTCCTAAAACGTCTTAGCTAAACTTCTTCTAGCTTAGCTGTTTTAGCGAAACCCTAAACCTCGGAGCCATAATTTAGACTAGAAGCTACTTTTGTCTGGAAAACTCTTTTCTAAATCCTCATATCAGCTAGCTGACATGAATTACTGATCAATAGCATATTTATTCGCCTATTACCCCTTAAATTACAATCTTTTACATGCCTTGACATCCTCTTTAGCGCGCTAAACTTACCACCCAAATAAACAAATTCCTCTTGAAGCTCTAACATTATTCCTCCAAAATTAAATTCAATCTATATTTTAAAAATTAAATAAAAAACAATTTTTTTTCAACTGTTAGTAAGGAGCAATATTAAAACTTAAAACGAACAGAAATTATTACGTATATAAAGGGGGTTGCCTCCTCCTCAAGGAGGAGGCAATATTCATTTGTTTTACTTGTATGTTCATGTGCCCTAGAATTTTTAAGAAATCTTAGAGCTGCATAGAGAGTTTAGTCAGAGGGGCTGCCCCTCGCCAGTTTAAATTAATTAGAAAATGTAAATATTACTCTCCTAAAATCACAATGAACATTCTGTCAGAAGTAGGTTCCTACCAATTGCGCTACAAAATAGGTTATAGGGAAAATCATGATATGCATAGTGAATCTATGTGTCATAAATCCACAAAGAACTTTTGGGCGTTTTTCAGTCTTTTTGGGTCGATACAAAAAGGCTTATTGCAATATATAATGTGTTTTACTCATAAAAGGAGTATCGTATGCATGACAGAAGCGATGGGAAAATCTAGATAATATAAATGTAAAACTATAGATGGCACTGAACCACTTTACAGTCATGATCATATTATAGGCTTAAATAGAATTCGACAAAAAAGCTGAGAATATACCTTTAGTTTACTTTGTAAGTTCACTTAGTTTCAAACCTTAGCCCCTTCCCATCCTTCCTTGGAAAATTATTTGCAGGTTCGTTGCCCCTGGAAAAAAATTTCGTTGCCATGTTTTATTTATTTATTTCCCTCAAAATCGAGGAGTATATAAAATACATAAATGAAATTGCAAATCACTTTAATATAGTTTCAGGCAAATTAAGTTCCAGGTAATCAGTTCCAGGCAAATTTAAAGTTTATCAATTACGTACCGATCAGTACCTACTGGAAAGAGTTTGTTTTCACACTTAGATTACTTTGCAGCATACGCTTAAAAAATTTACCAGTTGCAGTAATTCTAAAGGTGTTATGTGTCAATATTATTTTGTAAAACTTCCGTTTATAACCGGCCCTATTAAACGAAGCAAGCTCTATTGATCGCTCTATTTGTTTTCTCCTGTAGCATTTGGTTTGCAAGCAATTGAGTAAGTTTCCAGTTTTTACCAAATGCTTTTTAATGTATCCTTTTTTTGCTGGCCTAATTAGTTGTGAAATGTAAGTTTAATATCAAAATGGCTTTTACCCTATCTTTGATATAAAAAAAGGCTTTTTATACACAATGAGCCAAATTACGGACTATAAGAACCGCCATGTACATATTAAGAGGAAGCATTTTTAAAATCTCCCGTCGAGTTTTTCCAACACCACTCCACACAAATTGAGATTTCGCCGTCTTCTTTATGAGTTACAAATTTTGTAATAGGAAAAGTAATTTGTGTTTTTGGATTCTTAAGAAGAATCAAACACCCATAACACATTTTCCATTCTTTCTGCCCTCCTGTGAAATCTAATCTATGGATTAGCGACCATTTCGTGACTCACCTTAAAAACGCTGTCCCTGGAAGATTCAACTCGATCTCTCAGCCATTAGACAAAATGGATATGTTATCAACACTTACTTTCACAAACGAAAAAAGCATTACATTGGGTTCGAACCTGCAAATATGCAATATTTGGAGTCTCATGCTTTGCTATCTCAGCTAGCCACGCTTGTTAGTTGGTTTTATACCTTTGGTGAATGCACACAAATAAGCAGGTTTTCTCATGGAATTCCAGACACTTACCAATTATATTAAAGTAAGAGATATAATTTATCGTCCATAATAGCCATAATCTGGAACTCCATCCATGCCCACAATAGTGCCCATTTTGGCTGCAGCAGTTCATAAATAGTACACTTTTTATCTGTTGTTTTCACAAGCCCCCTAGAATACGGGCTGTTTAGCTTGGAATAACTTGCAAGGTAATCTATTTTTTCTAATTACCTAACCGCCTGAACATTTCACCTTCTAGTAGTTCGATTTGCATCCCCCCACCCCCTCTCAGAATACTCTGGTTTTAGTCGACACATACAGGGAAGCGAACCTTCATCCCATACCTAGGATACGGGATACAGGGGAAATTTTTTTACCCTGAGAAGACTTCCTGCGCGTGGGCACGTCTATGTTTACAACGTTTCCAAAAAAGATAAAGAAAAACTTTATTAAACTAATATTTACTGAAATGTCTGTGTTTGTTAGTACAATTAGTAGAAAACTAATTAGCCCTTTTCGAAATTGATTTTAGCGTCGACCTGGCGCCGAGGTCATCAATACTTATTTTTAAAAATTGCGGGTGTTTTGTAAACAACATTGAGGTTCAACACCAGGACGGCGCTAAGATCGAATTGGAATACAACTAGTTGGACAAAAATAAACTTTACTTCTTCATTCATAACGTACTATTATTTGGTAACACTATACAAGGACTAGCTAAGGAGGACTTCTTGAGGCACTGGGAATTCTGCTACAGATCTTCTTCATGATTGATCCAAATTCTGTTCCTGAAATTATTTTTAATATAAATAATTAAGCTATATATCAGGCGAGTATGCTGAGGTGCGCAGTCTTAAGCCCCCTCCCCCACAAACAAAATCTGATAATTTTTATACCTTCATTTTTGTATTGTCGATATAATTTGTATATTTCTAAGTTTTTTTTAGCTGCTCCCCTCCCATCCCTCCATATTCGTACGTAAAATATTCTGTATGTACAAAGAAAATACAGCTTCTTATGCTGACCAAAATTGCAAGACACTATTTTTTTTGGCTTTAGTTTCCGCATGGAGCTATTTTTTTTATGACGAACTTTAGACAATCTGTTTTTGTATTAATAAGCAAAGCAAAGAGCAACACAAGAAGTTAAAAACTGCAGTAAACTTCGAGAAAAATTTTTGATTTTTGGTTAATTTTTTTTTTTAATTTGCCCCTACTCTTTCAAAAAGTTTCTCGGTCGTCTAGCTCCTTCTCTTCCGCCGAAATTATTTCTACGAACACCTTCGATGAAATACACTTGAACATTTCATCATAGTCCTATTGCAGCTTGTTAAATCCAGCTCAAATTTATAGTTATAAAAAGTTTCTAGTAACAACATTTTTCAATTTATATGTTCAACTAACCCTTATATTATATTTTTAACTAACCCAAATTATATTTTCAACTAACCCTTAGCGTGATCTAAGATGACGTAGTAAATTAAAAATCTCTTAATTGAAGGGGGAGTCACGTAACTTTTTTACCACGGAACTTTCTTTTTTATAACGGTACACCATTGGAATCACCATGGCCTAATATATATCACTAGAGTTTCTCAGCCCCCCTTGAAAACCCGACAAAATCATAGATAGTTTTTCAGTTTCAGTTTCATTTATCTTTATTTAACAAAATAAATAACTTACATAACATTCCTGCCAGGAAAGCACAAAAAAAAACGCTTGGCCAGGGCAGGAAATTAACTAATATTAATTAAAAACAAACAGAAACAATAAATTAACTGAACGTATCAAGAAGAAAAAAGAGGAGAAAAGTAAACCAATAAATAAATCAAACTTTGGTTTCAACTTTAAAGGTAAGAAAAGAAGAAGAGAGAGAAAGCAATAGGGAACGAGAAAAAAAGGGAAAATAAAATGGGGAGAATAAACAAACCTGGAGGAGGACAGCAATTAACACTTTTTCTGTAATGACCCTTTGCTGCTCGCTTAAAAGATATAAGATTCTTTGAATTCGGTCTGTCTCAGGGGAGTGAATTCCAAATATTCGGTACAAAAGATCTAATTAAAAAAGAAAGTCTTTTCGTAGTGGGCGCTTTTTGGACTATGTCAGACGAATGTCGTGTGTCGTAAGGATGCAAATCTTAATTTAACGTAAACAAATTTTGAAATGAAGATGGGAGGAGGTTACTGAAATACTTGAAACAAAAATTTGCAGTCTGGAAATCTCGAGTCTTGGATACATCAAATATCTCGGTAAATTTGAAATGAAGACTGATGTGATCTGTGTGTTGAAAAGGTGACATAATTTGAACTACATTATTTTGGATGATTTGAACTCTTTTCGAACAGTTCGTGGTAACGAACTGTAAGTGGCGATCCGGCTCAATAGTAACCGAAACCCTAAAACACAGAATTTTGATACCAATAGACACTTCAAAGGAATCGGATTTTTATGCTGAGTTCAAATATATAAGTTTCATCAAGTTTAGTCCAATTCATCAAAAGTTACGCGCCTGAGAAAATGTGCCTGATTTTCGAAAAAAGGGGGAAACACCCCCTAAAAATACTAGAACTTTAATGAAAATCACACCATCAGATCACGGATGCGTGTTTATTTGTTTTTGTTTTTTCAGGGGTGATCGCATCGACCCAGTAGTTCTAGAACATCGCGGGAGAGCTAATTCGAACGAAAATTAAAAGTTATAGTGCCGTTTTAAAGTGACCAAAAGAAAATGTAGGGCAACTAGGCCCCCTCCCACGCTCATTTTTTTCCCAAAATCACCCGATCAAAATTTTGAGATAACCATTTTGTTCGGCATCGTCGAAAAATATATTAACTATGTCTTTAAGGATGACTTAATCCCCCACAGTCCCCGGGGGAAGGGCTACAAGTTATGACCATGTCCCAATGTTTACATATAGTATTGTTTATTGGGAAGCATACATCCGTTTTTAGGGGGGATTTTTGCTGGTAGTGGAGGGGGGAGGGGGTTACGTGGCAGGATCTTTCCATGGAGGATGTTTTCAGGGGGGGAGAGACATTGCTAGGACGGGGACGGCAGATTTCCAAGCATCGTTTAAAAAAAGATCAGAAATTAAATAAAAAAAAACAAGTTTTTCAACTGAAAGTACGGAGCAGCATAAGAATTTAAAACGAACAGAAATTGTTACGCATGTGGTTGGATTTATACCCTAGTTAATGCATTTCTCTTTACGCTGAAGTTTTTTTTAGTACTTTGAATATATTGGTTCATTCTAATTAACGGCCCTTATAACTAATTAACCATTCTTAAAAAGTGGACACAAAATGTGAACTTTAATGTAAAGAGCGGGGTATTCACTAGGGGACGAACCCCCTAAAATACGTATTAAAATTATATAAATATAGAATTTCCTTACGGAAGATAATTCGTAAGTTACGTATATTTATTAATAATAAAAACGTTCATACATAAAATTAAAGAACTTTCGAAAAAGCCATTTAACCAAAAAAAGTAAAATTAATATGCGAATTTCGTTTTAATTATTAATGTACGGTGAGCCAAAATCAAAACCTGCATTAATTCAAAAACGTTTAGAAATTAAATAAAAAAAACAAGTTTTTTTTAACTGAAAGTAAGGAGCAACATTAAAACTTAAAACGAACAGAAATTATTCCGTATACGAAAGGGGCTGTCCCCTCTTCAACGCCTTGCTCTTTACGCTTAAGTTTGACTCTTTCTCACAAGTCTATTTTTCAAAACAATAAAAACTTTAGCGTACAGAGCGAGGCGTTGAGGAGTGGACAGCCCCTTTCAAGCACGGAATAATTTCTGTTCGTTTTAAGCTTTAATGTTGCTCCTTAATTTCAGTAAAAAAAACTTGTTTTTTTTTTATTTAATTTATAACAAGAAATGAAGTTACTTGCCCAAATGGAGCACCGTAAGACAAATGGGAATGAATTTAGCCTCCGTTTCCTTTTTGATTCTTTTCTTTTTCAGCGCATGCGCTGTTAAAGAGCAATAAATTCGAAACAGTGGTTTGCTTTTTACTAGGTTCAAAAACTCTATAAAAAAGGATAGAATTTTCAATAAATTTTTTTTTGCTTCATCATTGCATATTTACAAGGGAAGTACATTTTCTTCTTGTCATCGGACGATTTTTGAACAACCATAGTAGGAAACGGCTCTTTGTCGTCTTACTTTGCTCAATCAGGACTTATAAAAAATTAATCAACAATAAAAGTGTACATCTATTAGCTACTTACGTAGTTTAGGTTTAAACGTTTAAAATCGTCTTTAGTGTTCTGAATGAAATATTTTCAAAGACACTCTGTACATGGTGAAAAAGTTGTTTTGTTTTGAACCCTCCGTACGAGTCTTCATCATTATTTAAATCTAACTTTTGACTCTTCCTGCTATGACGTTAATAATAAATGGCGTCAATGTCATCTCAAAATTACAACTTTCTGTTTTATAAACTCTTAAAACATATTTTAAGAGTGTATACTCTATACACGGTGAAAAAGTTATACATGTAAGGCTCTTCCTCCAAAAAGTGATTGATGCCCTTCAATCACCTTTGACTATTAAAAAGAGCACTAGCTCTCTCAATTTCCAATGGAATGATCCCTTTTTGAAGTTTCTACGACAATACTTTCTATAAAAACCTTATATGCCCCCTGGGCATAACTTACAACCCTTGTCCTCAGAGTTGTGTGTGTGTGCGTGGGGGGGGGGGGGGGTTTGTCATCCTCAAAGACCTAGTTTCCTGATCTTTCAGGTGCATTGTACCAAATGGCTGCCTCAAAATTTTGATTGGATGTGTTTGGGAAAAAGGTGGGCGTGAGAGAGGGGTTAGTTGCCCTCCAATCACTCTCGACTATTAAAAAGGACACTAACCCTTTGAATTTCTAATCGAATGAGCCTTTTTTGAAGTTTCTACGACAAAACTTTCTATAAAACCCTTTTATGCCTCCAGGGCATAACTTACAACCCTTGCCCTGAGGGCTCGGGGGGGAGTGTCCTCCTCAAAAACATAATTTCTTTCTGGAAATCAAATACTTTGAACAACATGGCTATTTCAAAATTTTGATTGGATGTGTTTGGGGAGGTGGTGGGCGTCGAAGGGGGGTTAGCTGCCCTCCGATCACTTTCGACTATTAAAATGGACTCTAGCCCCTTCAATTTTCAATTGAATGAGCCCTTTTCGAAGTTTCTACGACAACTCCTACGGTACGAAGTACCCTGGTCTAGAAATAAAACTAATACATTGTGCCAACATCGTTCTTTGGGCAGCGCTATTGCGCTGCCTATGAAATCGGGATTCCTGTCAAGTGGTGACCAACGCTGATCGTACGAATCGATATTGCCACCGCGGCATCTCCAATTACCTTCAATACCATACATAAAAACTGTGTTTTTCAAAAGTGCTTTGCAGTGAATTGATATTTAAAAAAATATATTTTAAGAGTTTATCAAACAGAAAATTGTAATTTTGAGATGATGTCGCCATTTGTATATTAAACTATATGTATATTAAACTGACAATTCACATTTTTTCAGTAAATTCATTTGAATTATTTTCAGTAAAGTACAAATTATGTTCTGACTTTTAGAAAGCATGGGGTTTAGAACCCTACTCATATTAATTTCTGCCCGTTTTGAATCTAACTCTGTTATTTATTTTAATTTCTGTTTGTTTTGAGGTTTCATTTATTTATTAAGATTGATTTGTCGTAGTTGAATGCTTGGTAGATTATTTGATTCTATTTTTGTTCATTTTTGGTTTAATGGAGTACTTTCCCTTTTGCTTTAAAGCTTACTTTGTGGAAAAAGTTTTTTTTAATTAATCGATAAAAAGAAGAGCCACCCCTTGGGCAATTTGCTACTAAAACAATTCGATGTCTGGCATTGAAGGTAACTGGCGATCCCGCGGTGGCAATACCGATTCGTACGATCAGCATTGGTCACCACTTGACAGGAGTCCCGATTTCTGTAAAAAAGAGCCACCCCTTAGGTAATTTGCAACTAAAAATAATTCGATGTCAGGTATTGCAGGCCCAGCATTGGTCACCACTTGACAGGAATCCCGATTTCATAGGCAGCGCGACAGCGCTGCCTAAGTAAAGAACGATGTGGGCACAATGTTTTTTGTTTTTGTTTTGTTCCTCCATACCCCACTTCATATCGAAGGAGTTGTCGTAGAAACTTCGAAAAGGGCTCATTCAATTGGAAATTTGAGTGGCTAGTGCCCTTTTTAATAGTCAAAAGTGACTGGAGAGCAACTGGCCCCGCCCACGCCCATCATTCCCCCAAACAAATCTAATCAAAATTTTGAGATACTCATTTTGTTCAGCGTTGGCTAGTTTATTTCCAGATAGAAAATATGTTTTCGAGGAGGACACTCCCCCACAACCCCGGGGAAAGGGCTGTAAGTTATGCCCTTGGAGCATATAAGGTTATTATTGAAGGCGTTGTCGAAAAAACTTATAAAAAGGCCCATTCGCTTGGAAATTCAAAGGGCTAGTGCCCTTTTTAATGCTAGAAAGTGATTGGAGGGCAACAAGCCCCCCCCACGCCCATCATTTCCCCAAACACATCCAATCAAAATTTTGAGATAGCCATTTTGTTCAGCGTAGTTGATTTCCCTATAGAAAATATGTTTTTGAGGAGGACACTCCCCCACAACCCTCGGGGCAAGGGTTTTAAGTTATGCCCTGGGGGCATATAAGGTTTATATAGAAGGCGTTGTCGTAGAAACTTCAAAAAAGACTCATTCGATCGGAAATTCAAAGGGTTAGTGCCCTTTTTAATTGTCTAAAGTGATTGGAGGGCAACTAGCCCCCCCCCCGTCCATCATTCCCCCAAAAACATCCAATCAAAATTTTGAGATAGCCATTTTGTTCAGCGTAGTTGATTTCCAGGTAGAAAATATGTTTTTGAGGAGGACACTCCCCCACAACTCTAGGGGCAAGGGTTTTATGTTATGCCCTGAGGGCATATAAGAACGATGTTGGCACAATGCATCATTTATTATTTTTTTCTTTAGAGCAGGGCACTTCATAACGAAGAAGTTGTCGAAGAAACTTCGAAAATTGCTCATTCAATTGGAAATTGGAATGACTCTTACCCATTTTAAGCGTAAAGAGGGAACGTAAGGCGACTAATAACCCTTACAAGCCCACAAATTCACGAAACACCTACAATCAAAATTTTGGGAAAGCCAGTTTGTTCATCATAGTTGATTTCTAGATAGAAGTTGTGCCTTTGAGGAGGAAACTCCCCCACAGTCCTCAGGGCAACAATTGTACGCTATATACTGGGGGCATATTAGGGATTTAAAGTAGGTGCTGTAGCAGAAACTTCAAAAAAGGCTAGAGCAGCAGAACATCCAAAGAGCTAGAGCCCTTTTTCCTATTCAAAAATATCCTGAGGTTAACAGTCCCCGCACGCCCATCATTCCCCAAAACCATTCCAATCAAAATTTAGAGATAGCTATTTTGTTCAGCGTAGTTGATTTCCAGATAGAAATTATTTTTTTGAGGAGGACACTCCCGCACAGCCTTCAGGGCAAGGGTTGTAAGTTATGCTCTGGGGGCATATAAGGTTTTTATAGAAGGCGTTGTTGTAGAAACTTCAAAAAAGGTACATTCGATTGGAAATTCAAAGGTCGAAAGTGATTGGAGGGCAACTAACCCCCATTTCACGCCCACCTTTTCCCCAAACACATCCAAGCAAAATTTTGAGATAGCCATTTTATACAGCGTGGGTTCAGGTTTTATAAACGTTGTGTTAGAGGATAACGACCCCTTCACAGCGCTCGGGACAAAGGCTGTAATTTCAATACGGTGGAACTAATAAGATTTTATAGAATGTGAATTTGTAAAACTTTAAAAACGGCTCAATTGAATATAAATTGAAATGGCTAGTGCCCTTTTTCATAGTCGAAAGTAATTGGAAGGCAACTAACACCCCTTCCACGCACTCCCCCCACAGTCTTCAGGGCAAGGGTTATAAGTTACGTCCTGGGGGCATATAAGTTTTTATTGAAATCTTTGTCGTGGAGACTTGAAAAAGGGCTCATTCGATTGGAAATTCAAAGGTCTAGTGCCCTTTTTAATAGTCAAAAGTGATTTGCGGGCAACTAGCCCCCTCCCCTATCTCGTCCACCTTTTCCCCAAACACGCCAAATCAAAATTTTTAGATAGCCATTTTGTTCAGTATTGTGGATTTCCAGATAGAAATTATGTTTTTGAGGATGACACTCCCCCACAGCCCTCAGCGCAACTGTATAAGTTATGCCCTGGGGGCATATAAGGTTTTTATAAAACACGTCGTCGTAGAAAGTTCAAAAAGGGCTCATTTGATTGGAAATTGAAATGGCTAGTGCCCTTTTTAATAGTCGAAAGTGATTGGAAGGCAACTAACACCCCTTCCACACCCACCATTTCCCCAAACATATCCAATCAAAATTTTGAGATAGCCATTTTGTTCTACACAGTTTAAAGTTCAGGAAATTATACCTTTGAGCAGGACACTCCCTCCACAGTCTTCAGGGCAAGGGTTATACGTTATGCCCTGGGGCATATAAGGTTTTTATTGAAATCTTTGTCGTAGAAACTTGAAAAAGGGCTCATTCGATTGGAAATTCAAAGGGCTAGTGCCCTTTTAATAGTCAAAAGTGGTTTGAGGGCAACTAACCCCCCTCTCACGCCCACCTTTGCCCCAAACATATCCAATCAAAATTTTTAGATACCGTAGCCATTTTATTCAACGTAGTTGAAAGTTTCGGAAATTAGGTCTTTAAGGATTACAACCCATCCCCCTCTCACAACCCTCAGGGCAAGGGTTGTAAGTTATGCCCTGGGAGCATGTCTATAGAAAGCGATGTTGTAAAACATCAAAAATGGCTCATTTAATTGAACATTGAAAGGGCTACTGCCCTTTTAATAGTCGAAAGTGATTAAAGGGCAACTAACCCCCTCTCACGCCCAATATTTTCCCAAACACATCCAATCAAAATTTTGAGATATCCATTTTTTTCAACGTCGTCGAAAGTTCTGGAAAACAGGTCTTTTAGGAGGATAAGCCCATCAGAGCCCTCAGTGCAAGGGTTGTAAGCTATGCCCTGTGGTCATATAAGGTTTATGTAGAAAGTTGTTGTAGAAATTTCAAATGGGGGTCATTTGATTAGGGATTGAAATTATCCTTTTTAATAGTTGAAAGTGAGTGGAGAGTAATTAATCCCCCTCTCACGCCCACCATTTCCCCAAACACATTCAATCAAAGTTTAGAGATAGCCATTTTGTTCAACGTAGTTGAAAGTTCTGGAAATTATGTATTTAAGGATGACAAATCTCACAGAGCCCCCAGGGAAAAGGTTTTAAGTTCTGCCCTAGGGGCATATAAGGTTTTTAATGATAGAGTTGTCGTAAAAACTTCAAAAGGGGCTCATTCAATTGGAAACTGAGAGGGCTAGTGCCCTTTTTAACAGTTGAAATTGATTGGAGGGTAACTAACCCCCCTCTCACACACACCATTCCCCCAAGCACATCCAATCAACATTTTAAGATAGCCATTTTGTTCAACGTAGTAGAAAGTTCTGGAAATTAGGTATTTGAGGATGACAACCCCTCCAGCCCTCAGGGCGAGGGTTGTAAGTTATCCCCTGGGGACATATAAGGTTTTTGTTGAAAGCGTTGTCGTAGAAACTTCAAATGGGCTCATTTGATTGAAAATTGAAAGGGCTAGTGCCTTTTTTAATAGTTGAAAGTGATTTGAGAAAGACTAACGCCCCTCTCACGTCTGCCATTTTCCCAGAGACATCCAATCAAATGTTTGAGATAGCAATTTTGTTTAACGTAGTTGAAAGTTCTGGAAATTAGGTCTTAGAGGATGACAACCACCCTCACAGCCCTTAGGGTAAGTGTTGTAATTTATGCCCTGGGGGCATATAAGGTGTTTATAGGAAGTTTTGTCGTAGAAACTCAAAAAGGGCTCATACGATTGGAAATCGAAAGGCCTAGTGCCCTTTTTAATAGTCGAAAGTGATTGGAAGGCTTTACATTTTTATAGTAAATATCGATGTGGGTATAATTGTTGTATGTTGTTGTTTAGACCAGGGCACTTTGTATCAAAGGAGTTGACGTAGGAACTTCGAAAAGGGCTCATTATATTGAAAATAGAAAGGGCTCATGCCCTTTTTGATAGTCGAAAGTGATTGGAGGGAAACTAGACCCCCTCCCACGCCCACCCTCCCATTTGACTTTATGTTTAAAAACTAAATGTTGCCATAAGATTAAATCAAAATGCACTTTACTGAAAAAAATACAAATGAATGTGCATTGTCAGTTTAATATACATATACTGATATTTAGTAATCAAAATGTTAATATTATTTCATTTATCAAAGTTAAAAAAGTAAAAACATTTATATTTTTTTCAGTAAAGTGCAAATTATGTTCTGGCCTTGGGAAGACATAGGAGTTTTGAGCCCAACTTATCTTAATTTCTGCTCGTTTTGAGTTTAACTCGGTTTTTTGTTGTAATTTCTATTTGTCTTGGGTTCTATTTATTTATCGATGCTGATTTGTGGTATTTTCACGCTTGGTAGATTATTTAATTTTATTTTTGTTCATTTTTTGTTTAATGGAGTTCTTTACTTTTCTTTGAAAAACTTATTTTGTGGAAAATTTTTTTAATTAATCTGTAAACAAGAGCCAGCCCTTAGGTAATTTGCAACTAAAAACAATTTGATGTCTGGTATTGAAGGTAATTGGAGATCCCGCAGTGGCAATATCAATTCGTACGACCAGCATTGGTCACCACTTGACAGGAATCCCGATTTCTGTAAAAAAGAGCCACCCCTTAGGCAATTTGCTACTAAAACAATTCAATGTCTAGTATTGAAGGTAATTGGAGATGCCGCAGTGGCAATACTAATTTTTACGACCAGCATTGGTCACCACTTGAAATGAATCCCGATTTCGGTAAAAAGAGCCACCCCTTAGGCAATTTTCTAGATGTCTGGTATTGAAGGTAATTGGAGATCCCACGGTGGCAATACCAATTCGTACGACCAGCATAGGTCACCACTTGACAAGAATCACGATTTCTGTAAAAATGAGCCACCCTTAGGCAATTTGCTACTAAAACAATCAATTTGTAGTATTGAAGGTAATTGGAGATCCTGCAGTGGCAATACAAATTCGTACGACCAGCACTGGTCACCATTTGACAGGAATCCCGATTTCTGTAAAAAACAGCCACCCCTTAGGCAATCTGCTGCTAAAAAAAATTCGATGTCTGGTGTTGAAGGCAATTGGAGATCCCGCAGTGGCAATACCAATTCGAACGATCAACATTGGTCACCACTTGAGCCACTTCTCAAGGAAAACGTTTTTGCCGCTGATGAGAAAGCTAACGCAACCGACACTACTTTTGCAAGAAAGCTTAAAATAAACGTGATAGTTCTCAACTGTGAAATCCCGTTTTATATCAATTATTGTATTATTGTTTCCGGGGCCCCTCATATTTGGATTTTATAAAGAAAAGGGCCCATACCCGTAAGTTTCTTTGAAAAGTCATTTTTATGAGTTGAGCAAAGAAGCGAGTGTTCAATACATTTAGCGACGTATTATTTACAGATACAATATAATTAGCGATGTCTCTCACGAAAAAGTATTTCGATGAGCGTATGGACAACTTAAAGCAACTGGTAGAAAATCTTCGTACGGAGAATGCATCGGTGAAACAAGAAAACACTGGCATGAAATCAGCTCTTGTGGCAGTTAAAAACCAGGTTTTAAGAACTGAATTGTATCTTAAACGCAAGAATCTTCTTATCATGGAATTCCTAACAAGGAAAATGAAAATATCGAAGAAATCTTTAATGATTTTTTGTCAGAAATGTCGGCACGGCACTACAGGAATATTAAGTTCACAGCCATCTATAGACTTAGAAGCAAGGCTAAAAGTCCCAGGAAACAAAACTCGCGTCCGGCATCGGACCCTATTCTTGTATCTGTTCTAAATCTTCGACATAAGGAAAATATTATGGCTTGTGTTGGTAATCTAAGAAATACGGGGAAAAGTGTCAGTATTGACCATCCATTCGAGCTGGCTAAATGTTGGAAAGAACTTTTAAGTACGGCTTATAATTGAAGATACTGTTAAGTTGCCTCCGATAAAGTGTCTCATACCAAAATGGTTCAGATGGGGACTAGGTTATGGCTAGAATCTAAAAAGACTTCGAGTTCTAACTGGATCAAGGTTGATGACGCATGCCACGACCCGCTTACCCTAGTTTTCCCCTCGGCCAATTCTGATTTCGATTCTGACGCATGATAATTAGTGAGTGCTCGCTTCCGCTTAATATATTATATCTTCAAAAAATGTGCTGTTTGTCAATGTTAATTATCTTTTTGTATTTTTCTCTTTTGTTTGTCTTTCTTTACCCTCAGTATTTACACCTTCCTGTGCTATCTTACTTGTTATTTTTTTTTTTCAGAGTAAAATAATCAAGTTCGTGTCATAGCCTTTTTAATTCAGATTAAGAGATTGACGTCACTGGTGTTCACGCAACTACAGCATGTCCCTCTGTCACCTGCATCGGTAAGTAATTATGGTTGAGACTGATTCTCTGTTGGGGATTAACGCTAACATAACACTAGGAAAATTAAATGATTATGAATGTGGGAGAGTAAATTTTAATGAAATTATAAATAATCCGGTTGGTAAAGCCCCCAATATGAATTTATATGAAAATTTTGAGAATATTATTGATAGTGTGTTTGTCGAGGAGCTGAGATTTTGGGACTCCGGAGCTCGGTGGGGTAATGCATTTTCGATTGTGCATCTAAACGTTCAGGGTCTAAATTCCTCGTTTGATGATATTCAATTATTATGTAGGAATTCGTGCCCTGCAATTATCGGTATCTGCGAAACATTTTTGAGCGAGAAAAATCAGGTACTTTTGGATATTCCCGGTTATATGTCAATATTTCTTAACCGCAAGACGGCCCAAAAAGGTGGACTCGGATTTTACATCCGAAATAATTTTCAGGCTGTACTAAGACATGATTTATATACAAACAGTGAAAAGGTACTTGAGTCACTTTTTATAAAAGTCCCAATCAATGCTAAGGAAAGGGTAATAATAGGCGAAGTATATCGTTCTCCAAGTGGGTCTATAACTCAATTCATGGAAACATTATAAGATGTTCTTGGAAAAGTTTTTGCTGAAAAATCCGAAGTTGTATTGATGGGCGACTTTAACCCTCACCTTGCGTAACCATCCTCTAGACAGGCTTCTGATCATTTGTCTTTCCTAATTTCGTATGGATTAGCTCCTTGTGTAAACATACCGACAAGGATATCTAACCAGTCAGCAACACTCCATCAAGAACAAAGTACTGCTTTCTGATACTTCCGACCATTTGCCAGTTGCAGCCTTGTTTCCAATCCTCCAAAATCCACAAAGATTAGTCCCCCAGGATACACCGAGATTCTGTTGCTCCCCAGTGGAGCTGGGTAGACTGAAAGAAGATCTGAATACATCTTCATGCGACTTTTCATTACCAAAAATATTAATTTGGGCATTTATAACGATATATTTGGCCAGTTTTATGACACTGTTAAGGAGAAATTCTCGGCTTATTGTCTAAAAGCTCCTCTAAGGAATTCTCGATCAAAAAGAACACCCATATCTCCCTGGTTAACACATATAGTCTTCAAGTCAATAATTAGGAACCAGAACCTCTGGAAAGAGTACAACAATAGACCAAGTGATGCTAAATTAGAAGCATTTAAGTTGTACAGTAATATGCTGAAATCAATTATTTCGAGAGCTAAAACAGTATATATTACAAAGAGATTTGTTAATTGCGGTAAAAAGATAGAGGAAGACCTTGGACGTGATTAAGGAAGCTAGTCGGCCAACCAGAACACTAGAAGGTCTCCCTAAGTCTCTTATGGTAGACGATCAACTTATCACAGAAAAAGGGCAAGTACGACATCATATGAACAAATTATTTGCGGAGATAGGGAAATCAACTGCTAATAGCGTTTCCCACTGCTCGGTGTCACAGACTTGGAAGCAGTTCCTAGGCCCCCCGTGCTTGAAATCAATAGTTCTTGAGGACGTTACGGTGCAGGAAATTACAAATATTGTTTTGTCTTTAAAGAATTCTTCAACGGGTTTTGACAAAATTTCTGCTAAAGTAATCGAACATATTCTTCCATCGATTATCACCACACTTTAGGATTTGACTAATAGGTCATTTCATCTGGGAGTATTTCTTCAACGCCTTAAATTGTCGCGTGTGATAGCTCTCTTTAAAGGAGGTGACCGTGAGGATCCTGGGAACTATAGGCCGGTCTCTCTTTTGTGAGTGTTCTCTAAGATATTTGAAAGGCCAATGTTCAAAAGTTTCGTGAGATATCTTGAAGCAAATTTTTTTTTCCATCAACATCAGTTTGGGTTTCGCGCAAAGTATTCTACAGAACATGCTTGTAATAAACTTCTCCAGTTTATACGGCAATCTTTAGATTCTAATCTTATTCCTGCAGCCATTTTTCTTGATGTAAAGAAAGCTTTTGACAGCCTTACACACAAGATCCTCATTGGTAAGCTTTCTCATCATGGTGTGGGTGGGGAAGCATTATCTTGGTTCTATTCATACCTTACTGACAGATCTATTGCCATTGAACATACAGACCAGGAAGTTCCAATTGAATACGGAGTACCCTAAGGTTCTATTCTTGGGCCAACCCTCTTCCTAATCTATGTCAGCGACCTCTAACGATTTCTTAACAACCCACTTACCGATGTATGCTCTGGGTTGTGTCACAAATATTACTCTCAGACTATGTCGGTGTCCACATCTGATAGTCGGGAAGAACAGGTAGTATTTGTAAATGACAATACTCTAGATGCTGAAACTCTGCCTGAATCATCCCTTATTCTAAAGCTTCAAGCAATGACTGAGAAGATACTCAATGGGTTTGACATAAATTAACTAACTTTACATGTAAAAAAGTCGTACATTTTTATTTTTCCCGTACAGGTGTGAGTTGCCCCACAATTACTGAGCTTCCTACACCAAGAGGCTCCATAAGTCGCCCCCCGGATCGATATGTGCGATTCCTGGGAGTTCCTTTGGATGAAAATTTATCGTTAAGTGGCACGTTCAAGTAATAAGAGTGAAAATTTCCCGTGGACTTGGAATCATCCGTAAATTAAAGCGTTTATTTCCTTTTCCTATACTCCATCTTTTATATTTCTCTCTAGTTTTCCCTTATGTATGTTACTGTTCGTCTGTGTGGATGTCTACATTTCCTTCTGTACTTGCTCCTGTTCATGTTCTTTATGAAAAAGTGGTAAAAATTCTCCAGTCGATTACACGCACTCCTGTTAATCTCCTTAAGATTAGATATAATCATGTTATATTTCCATCTTTGTTGATATATCAATTCTTCCACGTAGATCTCTCATGTAGTTTTTCCGGACTACTTAAATTAGTCGGAGAAATAAATTTTTTCGCAGTTTAAAACGGGGAGGATGGAATTATTCCGGCTAATCCTTTGGTTTGTTCGAACTGTGGTGTGGTTGTACGAGTGGGATGTGCTTGGAACTTGGTTCCTGCTGAGATTCGTCAGTCACGCACATTTGGCTCCTTTAAAAATCAGATGAAAAATGTCTAATTAAAGGTAAATATTAAATGATTCATAGTTGTTTTATGGTGGTTTTTTTGTTTTTTTGTGGGGGGGGGGGGGGGGTTTTTTTTTTTGTTTTGTTGGCGATGGATCCTCGATGATGTGGAGAATTTAATTTTTTATTTATTGTCGGGTGATAGCAGGGTCGCTGTTTCGTGTGGAATGTCGGTGAATTGACTTCTTTTCCTTATAGATTTATAAGTTAGACATTGTTTAGTATTGTTTATGCCTAGTTTTAATATTAGTCATTTATTCTGTGTCGTTTCCCAAATAACGGGCCATAGAGCCCTTTGGGATACTGTTTTTGTTAGTGTTATTTATGGAAATAAATGGAACTTGAACTTGAACTTAATAAAAACACCAATTATAAAAAATAATAGACCATAGGAGACAACAGCCACCAATGTATACATGCCACTGTCCAGAAGAGATGCAAACTACATTAAAGAAGAACCGTACATTGGTCCTAGAATCATTGTAACTAGACAACCAAGAAGGCCAGTTGGCATTAAAGGATTCAAGAAGGATTATTTTCAGCACTTGCACCAAAAAAAACGAGGTCAAAAAGAAACAGTGGTAAAAGGGCTTTTCGAGTGGTAAAAATCTTCAGTGCTATAGTAGTGAAAATACCCGCCAGTTATGCGGGAGACCTGGCTTTGCTTCCCCGCCGAAGAAAATTTAGTCCTTAAATTCATATTTTTTAAAACATGTCTATTGGGGGCGTTGCATGGATAATGTAATATCCCTCTGGAATAATGGGAAAAATGAACTTAGGGGTTTTCTAGATCACCTTAATACATATCACCGAGATCTACAGTTTACGAAATCTAAAAGTTAAAAGAGTTGCTGTTACCTCTCTTGTCAATCATGTCCTAAACATTTGCTCTGAATCTCACATCAAAGATGAATTAAACTTTATTAGAGACATACTTTTTGGAAACAGTTATCCTATTTTCTGTATCAGTAATACAATTAGCCGAAGACTGGCAAGACTTTCCCGTAAAATCAAGGGTCTTTTACCATGTGAAATTCCCGCCAAGCCCACAAATATAATTTACCTTCCATATATTCCGACCCACTACAAGTTTAAAAAAGGTTGCACACAAAATAATTTTTATGTAGTATTTACCAATAATTTTAAAATCATGAACTTCCAAAACTCTGGCAAAGATGTAACCCCAGTTACTCGCCAAAGAGAGGTTTATCGAATATCATGAGATTGTGGCAACTACTATGTTGGTAGAACCCATCAAAATTTGGAAGAACGACTACAACAGCACAAAGATGACATAACTAAAGCTTTAAATTCTGATAGTACAAATATTTCTTTTGATTCTGCTTTAAGCAGTCATATTTTTGATAATCCTAGCCATATAATGCTTTTTGAAGAAACTTCCCTTATTAGCAATGATTTAGGCATAAAAAAAGTTTTCCGAGAGGCAATTGAAATTAGAATCAAAATTAATAATAACACTTCTTTAAATAGGGATTTGGAGGAATATTCGATTAATGCCTTATATACAAATTTAATTAGAAATGAATTAACCAATTATATTGGCAAACCAGTAAACAATTCCACTCAACCTGTTACGGATAGACTTTCTAGGCTGGCTGCCAAAAAAAGCAAGATTAGCTTTAAGAGTCCGTCTGTAAATGTTTCTTATTCCATTTGAACGAACTGTCTTTTTTCACATCGCTTCATGTACCAGTCCTTGTTGAACTTCCTTGAAGCAATGATGCTAGCACTGTTTTGAAAATATTTTAGTTTAAACGATTGAATTTTAATGTCAGTCCTTTTATATTTGGTTTTTGTTTATTTGTTTTTTCTGAGGACGGCCCTTGAATATAGGGTCGAAATATTCATTTAAAGTTGCGTTCTACTATCTTATATAAAAAATTTCCCTATTGTTCTACTTGTTGTTTATAATGGGATTGCATTGTGATCTTCATCGCTATTTACGTCTAGCTCATGGGGAGCAGTTGACCTATGATATCTTTTATTTTATTAGTTTAGGCAAAAAACACGCTAATATTATCAATCTACAGAAATTTTTAGAATCTAGCAGAAATGAATACCTTGTTCCTAAGTCATTAAGTTATAAATTGCATTTCAATTCCCGAAAAGAAGCGCAGTTCGCTCTTACACTACAGTTAAAAACATTAATTCACATTATTCAGGACAAAAACAAAAAAAAGCATATTATTTCCTCAGAAAGAAAATCTCTTGAAAAATTTTTATTTGAAAATCTGTCCACTGTTGATTATTCTCAGGTTGTTAGATAGGAAAGGAATTTATTTAGTTACGATATTCGTTAGTCTAAGGAACGTCTTTATAAGAAATTGGAAAAGTCTGAGGTACGAATCTTTGATGAATTATCGTATTTATACTCCGAGGTTTACTCCTGGACCCGCTATCATTAATCTCTCCTCTAGAGCCCTTGAACCTAAGGAAATCCACACTCTTGAGAAAGGTCCGAAATTCTCTTTTCCACCAAAACAAGTTCCTGTGGCAGATATAGTTTTCTCTTTAGAATCTTCTTTGCACAAACACTACACATCTATTTCTAATCCAGATGAAGTAAGGTCTTGTTTTATAAATGCGCTTTGCGGCAGCCAAAAAAAAGATACGTTTCCTACTAATTTGACGCCAGAAATTTCTCACGACATAAAATTTTTGTCTAATCTTCGCAAAGACCCTTCAATCATAACAACAAAAGCCGACAAGGGAAATTCGCTTGTAGTCATGGATACGTTAAATTACGACAACAAAATTTATTCGCACTTAAAAGACAAAAATACATATACAACCATGATTGACGACCATACTGATAAGTTTGCGAGTAAAATTATAACCGAATTAAAGATTCTAAAACAAAATGGCAAAATCACCCTACAATTGTATAATAAATTTTTCCCCAGTGGTAGCTTCTGTCCCAAATTTTACGGTTTACCGAAATTACATAAGCGAGGTATCCCCTTAAGGCTTGTTGTAGCATGTATGAAAGCCCTGCTTCCAATATTGGAAAGTGGTTATGTACTGCCTTCAAACCTTTGCTCTATTCCCAAAAATCGTACATACGTAATTCGGTAGATTTAGGGGAAAAACTTAAAAATGCAAGCATTTCAGGAAATACTAATATTGATGTAGCAATATCGGACCAATTATTAAAAATTAAATAGAAGAAAACTATCACTTAATGGAACATTCAATAACAGGAATAGTTTGCGAGGTTTTAATGTCCCTAGTCAAAATTTGTAATAAGTATTCAATGTATTTTCAGTTCCGTTATTCTTTTTATCAACAAATAAAGGACCTCCCCATGGGGGCACCGCAATCTGGGGTATTAGCGAATATTTATGTAGAACACCTTGAAAATTCGGCCTTAAATTCATATTTTTTTAAAACATGTCTATTAGGAGCATTTGCCCCTAATAGGGGCATTTGCTCTGAATCTCACATCACAGATGAACTAAACCTTATTAGAGACATATTTTTTGGAAACGGTTATTCTATTGTCTTTATTAACAATACAATTAGCCAAAGACTGGCAAGACACTCCAGTAAAATCAAGGGTCTTTTACCATGTGAAGTTCCCGCCAAGCCTTCAAACAAAATTTCCCACCAAGCCCAAAGCCCTTCCGTGTATTCCAAAAGTCATTACAAGTTTAAAATCATGAGCTTCCTAAACTCTGGCCAAGATATAACCCCAGTTACTCGCCAAAGAGGGGTTTATCAAATACCATGTCTTATATAAAAAAAATTCCCTATTGTTCTACTTATTGTTTATGATGAAAAGGCAGTGTGGTCTTCGTCGCTATTTAATCCGATTACTTACTTACTTTCCGATGAAGTGGCGGAAAAGTATGTTTTTATATTCAGTACGTGAAGACAATAACTTTCAATGAGATATCATCATATAACGAGTGGCTAAAATGATTGATCCAAGCCCCAAAAGGCAACCGAAAGAAAGATCGCCCCAGACTCGGCTGGAATCAGATGAAGCGTCAGAAATTTCTTGAAAGATGGTTAAAGAAGAATGTTCAAACCACATATCGCAAAGGAGGGGGGTGTCCATGACTGCGTCAGCTTTTTGCAACTTCTGGATGTTAAGAGCTTATAGCCGTATTAAAACTTGTGGATAGCAGTAACAGTAGTAAAGATGTGAGAGTAGATAGAACTGTGTCTACTATTCTGCGGTGATTGTGCGGTGTTAATGTTCTGCGGAAATGGAGGGAACTGCGGTTAAGGCCCGAATGTAGCAAGGTCTTTTCTTTTGAGGATTGATGATCCATAAGGTAAATTCAGGAGACTGTGGTTAAGGCCCAAATGTAGCAAGGTCCTTTTCCTTGAGGATTGGTGATCCATAAGGTGAATTCAGAGGACTGTGGTTAAGGCCCGAATGTATCAAGGTACTTTCTCTTGAGGATTGGTGATCCATAAGGTAAATTCAGGGGACTGTAGTTAAGGCCCGAATGTAGCAAGGTCCTTTCCATTGAGGATTGATGATCCAAAAGACAAATTCGTTCTTTACTAGGTTGCCCCCAAAGAGAAAATGCTGACAGGGCTTTGTACCGTATTGGCTCAGGTGGATTTGTGCGTTGATCACACAGTCTGTGGTAAGGAACTATAACCTGAGCTAATAGTAACGAGAACTCTAAGAACATATTAATAACAATTAATAGATGATTGGAATTGGAACTTTGTGTTGGTCTAAAATATTTACAATTCATTAAGTTTAAAGTCACCCATTAAAGCCACGAGTCTGAGAAAATTTATCCGATTATCAAAAAAGAATATAACCTTGACGAAAATTAATCCATCACATTCAGCATATGAGAGAGGCCTCTTGCAGGGGTTTCAAGCTTCTATCTAAAAAATGTGCAATTTTGCATTTGTTTCCCCTTAAGAAAGATCATGGAGACGTGTTTATTTTACTTATTTATTTTCACCTTCCCCTCGTCTCTCCCTTGGAACTAATTCTTTATTTATCTGAAGGCTCGATGAGAGTTGGGATGTTTTGGCATTAAAATTTATCCTTTGAGGCGTCTCCCTCCCTCCCTAACTAAAAAAACAGTCAGAGAACCCCATTGTAGAGGTTTAAAGCCCTTATATGATAATGTTTGGAATTGTAAAACAACAGGGAACTTAACTGAGACAGTGATATTTGTTCAGACCTTCAAAATATTTCGGCTCTGTATCCAAGAGCCGTCCACGGCAAAGTACGTGTATAAATAAAAAAAAAAACTTACAGCATAAACTAAAACTAATAACTTAAAATATTTCGGCTCTGTATCCAGGGCAAACTACGTATATAAATTAAAAACAAACTTACAATATATGCTAAAGCTAAAAACTAAAATTTTTTCGGCTCTGTATCCAAGAGCCGTCCACGGCAAACTACGTAAAAAAAAACAAAAAAAACTTACAATAAAATGAGATCTTTAAGAAACTGAAAAACTGAAACAGTCCCAACTTTGTTGTTTTTATGATGGAAAGGCAATGTGGTCTTCATCGTTATTTAAAGATCATGGATGTGCGTTGTTTGCTGTTTTTTCCTTTATTTCCCCCAGGGATGATCGTACCAAACCATGGGTCCTAGAAGATCAGGAAAGGGCTCATTCAAACAAAAATTTAAACTTTAAGTGCCTTTTCAAGTGAACAAACAGACCGGAGGGCAACTAGCCCCCGCCCACTGTCTCTTTTCCACCCAAAGACTTCCGAATGAAACACTGAGATATCCATGTGATTCATCATAATTGAAAACTCCAATAAATATGCCTATGGGGATAACAAGACCCCCACAGCTATAAGGTAAAGGGCTGCAAGTTTGGCAATTTGTACAGTGGTTACAGATAGTATTTGCTATTGGGAAATATAGACATTTTTGTGGGGGAGTTTTCTGCAGAGGGGGGATTGTCTGGGGGGGGGGGGAGGATTATTCAGTGGGGTGATAATTTTCTGAGAAGAATTCAGGGATCTTTTGATCATTTCAGCAGGGATGAAGTTGTCTGGCAAGATTTGTCCGTAGAAAAATGCAGGTAATGTCAACAAGGGTGCTGCAAGGAGACGCCTCTCTTCTTATAGCACGAAACTATTTCTGGCGTTTATATTAATATTTTATTTAACTGAAGTGATTTGGTTTATAATACAATGGTCTATTATTAAAGAGGGTGGTAGATCTTTGCGTAGGAAGGGAGGTGAGGTGCCAAAAGTAGTATGTTTCAATGACCTGATTTTCTAAGCATCATTGAGCCTTCTGATAAAAATTAATTAAGGTTTGGGACTTATTGTCTAATTCTTCTAGTTCACAAGTAAATTTTCAGTCTAAACCTTTATTATTGGTGCTTATGCGGGGGGGGGGGGGTTGGTAGTGATGCCTTAGCAGTGACCAAGTTGATTTATGTTATGTTTGATGAAATTGTGTACAATGAGGTATAAACCTGAATCATATGTTATGAAGGAGTGTTGGAGGATGCAGAGTGGGGAGAGGAGATGGGTGCATGAGAACACCTCGGGGGGAGCTGGATTTCCCAGCATGATCTAATTAACGATCAGAAATCTTTGAGAAAAAAGGGACAGAGGAAGGGCGCTAGTTGTCCTCCATTAGGTTTGGTCATTTAAAAAGGCACTTAAAATTATAATTTTTGTTCAAATGAGCCCTCTCTCAATCTTCTTCGACCCTTGTTTTGATACGATCTTCCCTGGGGAATAAGACAAAATAAAAACAACAAATGACACACATCCATCATCTTTAAATCGACGAATCCCACGCTGCCTTTCCATCATAAAAATAACAAACGTGGGACTGTTTTAATTTTTTCAATTTCAGCTTTAAAGATCTCATTTTATTGTAAGTTTGTTTTAACTTATATATGTAGTTTGATGTGAATGGCTCTTGCACATACAGCCTAAATATTTTTAAGGTCAAAAGTTTCTCTGTCTTAGGTAAATTCCCATTTGCATATAAGAATATAAGGGCACATTTGCATATAAAGGCTTTAAACCTCTACAATGGTTTTCTCTGATTGTTTTGTAGTTAGGGAGGGGAGAGATTTCAAACATCCATTTTAATTTCAAAAGATCCCAACTCTCATGGAGCCCTCAGATAAATACAGAATTAGCTCTAAAGGAGAGACGAGGGGAGGTTGGAGGTAGAAATTGGAGGCACATACAGCCTAAATATTTTTAAGGTCAAAAGTTTCTCTGTCTTAGGTAAATTCCCTATTATTTTACTTGCTCTTATTTTTATCCATGATCGTTCTCTGGCAAAGAATAGACAATTCCTAACATTTGCATATAAGGGCTTTAAACCTCTACAATGGTTTTCTCTGATTGTTTTGTAGTTAGGGAGGGAGGGAGATTTCAAACATCCATTTAATTTCAAAACATCCCAACTCTCATGGAGCCCTCACATAAATACAGAATTAGCTCTAAAGGAGAGACGAGGGGAGGTTGGAGGTAGAAATTGTTGTATAATCCCCACGGCCGTATCCAAGACTTTTGTTTGGGATAGGAAGGTACAAAAAAGCTTAAAAACACATCAAGAATGCTAAATTGATATTTAGTCCCTCTTGACTGATCGGAGACCAACCAGCAGGGAGGGGGATTTTTCCACAGGGGGGTGAACACCTAGAATTGGCCTGGGCACGATTTGAAAGGAAAAAATTAAATAAAATGTTTTGTTTTGAGAACTTGTTAAAAAACAAGTAAGGAGCGACGTTAAAACTTAAAATGCATATAAATTATTGCGTATAATGAGGGGGACTAATCCCATCCGAACTCCCCACTCTTTACGCAAAAGCTCGATTTTCAAACCCCCTATCCCACTTGGATGTGGCCTTGCTCAACATTACAGAATGAATTTTGATGCAAGCAAATTTAGTATATGAAATGCCTTTTTACCTCATAACAACAACAGTTTTCCCAACTGCATTAGATCTAGATGAATAATGAATAGCGGCTTCGGCACTATGAAACGGAAATGCACGATCGATAACAGGCTGAATTTTGCCACTATCAATCAACTCTGACCAACGATCCAACAATCTTCTTTCAGGCATGGGACCCAGAGATGGAGACTGAAAAAGAACAACTGAACAACTGAAACAAAAGATTAATTTTCACCTTTAACAATAAAATAACTATCTCATGAAATGGAGATCAGCACCGCCAGTAGGGATTCTGAAGTACAATGCCGCATTCTTTGCTTTTTTTTACTTTGCTCTAGATGGATTGTAATTGTTTACTCCAGGGAGATTGTAATTCTCCTAAACAGGGCTTTCAACTACGGAGATTCAAATGGTACCATTTTTATTTTGATCCGACACCATTTTCCACGAGTTTTATTCTATTTATCGAAGGTCCTGCAAATTTTGTTTCACAATAAACCTCTACGATTAAGATTATCTGATTGACAAGCTCCAAGTCGTTCCACAGTTCAGTAGTGACCTCAAGTCAACTTTCGTCAGCCAGTGTAACACGTATGGGCTGCAAATAACGAGAGTAAAACAAAAAGGATGAGGTTCAACCCTCTAAAACGTGATCTCTCCTATCCTGAACCATGGTACCCAACCTTCTCAACCCCAGTTATACTCGGTGTCACTTTTAGCTAAGACTGCTCCTTTAGCCCGCATGTTGCAAATCTAGTGAAAAAAGGAAATTACGCCTTAACATCGTTAGTGACTTTGCGGTGCCTAAGTTTTTCTACGACACAACTCAGACTGGCATATTTGTGTTATGTGCGCATGCCCAGTCTGGGGCCCACAAGTGCACAATACTGAATACATAAGTAGTGACATCGAAACTGTGCATAAACGTGCTACAAAAATCATACTCGGTCCAAATCACATGTCTTATGAGTCCGCTCTCGAGTCGCTGCCAATTCCGTCTCTCCGTGAGCGCCGATATGAACTAATGCTCAAGTTTGGACATTCGTTACTCGCATGTGAGAAGCAACGTTCGTTACTACCACCTCCTTGTACAAAACGTGTGAATACCCAAAGCAAAATCAAGCTTGAACCCCCAAGGTGCCATACAAACCGTTTCGTGAACTCTTTTGTCCCTTATTTTTGTTAGTGCATTTAATCGTTCGTAATTTTTTTTTTTCACTTTAGTGACCAATGTTGTAAAAAAATTAGCGTTATTTAGTTGCGGCCTAGGCCAAAACTATGAAAGCCTTTTTTATTAAATAAATCTATTCTATTCTATTCTTTAACTGAAACAGATCAATATATAAAAATTAGAATAGACAATAGATAATGAAAAACAAAAAAGAAAACAGAGAGATGAATAGAGTAAAAACGAGTAGCGTTTTCCGTACTACGAAATGGAAATAAAATTAAAATAAAAATGGAATAAAGAGGAATAAAGTGAAAAGGAAATACACGATTGACAACAGGATGAATTGTATTACTACCAGTCAAATTTGAACTAACCTCTGATCCAAGAACCTTTTTTTTGATAAGGTAATTTTTGTATGACAGAGGAAAGCAACATTGATGGAGTCTGCATTACCGTCGTATAACCATGTTTCTACTTGGCTTTGCGTGTATCAATTAAGGTTACAAAGAAATCCAGTTGCTGAATACTTTTGGGAAAGAATAATAATTGCCCAGGAATGCGGAAAGCAAGTTCTCTTATTAGACTGCTGGTAAGTGGACTTACCTTCCTTTTGGCCAGGGACCCAGAGAAGAAGACTGAATTAAGAGGAATCGTAAAAAAAAAAAAAAAAAAAATTCAAATTCGTAGTCTAAAATAAATGATTAAGTTACATTTTTATAATTTTCAGTTTACAAAGATTTGAATAAAATTAATATTTAGCTACCTAGTTTTTATTTTTCAAAGATAGGATAAAATTAAGCCTTGAAATGCAAGAAAATACAGAAAAAAGGAGAGTTTATAGATTGGCCAAACGTAAAATTTGTACTCCATTCACAAGAACAGTATTTATTTTTCGTCTTCGATTTGTCTGCCTAACCCCTAATGAAGTAGGTGCAGATAATTGTTTACCACTTCACCTTCACCGCTTCACCATGTCAGAAATATCCCTTCCCTTTCAGGAATATGATTTCTTTGCAAACAAAATTCAGTTTTTTGCGCTGTCCCTTGTAAGACAGACGGATGTCTAACTAGCTTTAAATATAAAATCTGATTTTTTTTATGATTTATCATTGTTTTGTATTTTCATCATTGTCACAGGGGTCATTGGAGTGACTCAAATAATAACTAAATAGATCATATTTCAATTTTCCATATTTCATGTTTCAATTTCAATATGGCAATTCGTATTACATACAAATTTTACTTTTTTTTACGTTCTAAACACGGACATTTACGTTGGAAGATTTATTTTTCAGTCACAGCCTGCACCCTCCCCAAACTTTTTCTGAAGAGTTCCGTCCCTCTGCAAGGGGTATGCCTCTGCAAGTGTGACCAGTGAATGAGAATCAATCAGAAGAATCTCCGTGACTTCTAACTCACTCGCCAGTGTGTCAGACACATTCAAGAACTAATATAAATATAACGTATTATAAAAAGTATTACACATTCAAAAGTATTATATATATAAATTCATCGTTGAATAGTTTAAAACTTTTATATTTTAAATCTAATAGCAATATAATTCTAACTTATATTATTAATGGTAGTAATTAATAAAATATCAGTAAAACTGAAGTAAAAAGTAAGTACGATAAAATTTAAATACAAAAAAACTGACTACGAGACTAAAAAGAAACTTACCACGAAGAGGTAGGAAAAACGCCACCACGAGTTAAAGATACATTTCCTAATGAAGCCAAACCCGTCAGATTTGAGATCCTTTGAAGTTGTAGATCCTACTCTCCCATCTTTTGTACAAAGTTGCTGGCAAACGTCCAAATAATCAGCTTCATAGCAATTTATAACTACATGAAACCTAAAAGATTAAGTTATACTTACCACATGGTAAATATAAATCGTATATTGAATGATATATAGAATGGTATATTTACCATATCTCTCTGATGAGCCCTATCCGGCAAAAGGTGCTAATACATCGATGCTAAAATGACATTTTAACGTCATTTTAAGATTAACGTCACTTAGAGATGTCAAATGATAACTAAACTCTTGACAAACGCCCATTTAATCAATTTTTTTGCAAATTTATAGCTATATGAAACCTGTAGTATTAAGCTAAAATTGGTAAATTGACTCTCAAAGACATTTTAAACTCGGGTAACTGTCTGTTTATAATCTCCACATAGTCAAACAGTGCCATTTCTATTCATAGCTTAAATCATTGAAGTACCCCACTTAGAATTACTAAACTTATTTACAATGTCAAGTTTCTCCCACTTTTCTAATCCGGCCTTAATTTTCTTTGAGATTGTGTTTGGAACAAGTTAGATTTAGCCTTACAGAAAATCAGCTTAGCATCCTTAGAAATTGCAAAAGGGGTATTAACTTTTTGTCACATTTGTCTCGAGGTGCTATTTGTTTTATATATATATATATATATATATATATATATATATATATATATATATATATATATATATATATATATATATATATATATATATATATATATATATATATATATATATATATATATATATATAATAATATATATATATATAAATGTAATTATATATTATAATTACTAAACCTAAAACTCGCTTCCCAAACCTAACCAGCTCAGGGAATAACCAAAACCAAGAGTAGAAAATATAATTCACTTTAATTGACCAACGTGTCAAATCCGACATAAGCTTATATGAACGTACTGAAGTCTTAGATGAACTCACGAGCTACTAAGACGAACTAACTATTAGGAGAAGCGAGACATTTATCTTATAATCAGGGCCAGGGGTTCCAGCACTGTTTAAGAGTGAGGTAAACTTTTTCAAAAGCCTTTCGAACTACTAAGTTCGTACGGGTAGTTGTGAGTTGTCTGAGATAACACGGGTCTAAAAGAACACGAATAAAAGAACAAGGGTCTTCTTTTTTTCTTCCTGTTTAGTAGATTTGCTCTGTCTATTTTGAATACTCGTTCCATTTTTTCGGAGAGCCCTCAGGTTACTAATAAGATTTGAACATAATAAATATATTTGGATATAATTAAGTAAAACCACTGTAAACATAAATAGGTCTTGTTTGGGTATGACAACCTCTGGGAATCCTAGAGTCAGCTATAAAATTTAGGTGCCACAAATCCATGTCAAGGTATGTTGACAAAGAAGTATTAAGCAAATATTCTCTTTTCTTTCTTCTTTTTGTTTAGATTGAATGGAGACCCTTTCTAAAAATCGCATCATCGAGGTCCAACCCTGTGCTAAATTGCCTTAGCTGAGAATGAACTTCAGTCCTGTATTACCAAGCAGAGATTAATCCCACTACACCACGACGGGACAGAAGTTATTTTCTGGTAGTTACAACTGGAATTGGTAAACAAACAAGCCATTAAATGACTCTGTTGTTACATTGAGAGCCTTCTCGGGTTATAGTTGCCTTTGTTTCAGCTTAGAATATCCTGTTGGAATTTCCAACTCAGCCACCATTTTGAAGTATCGGCAAAGTTTCAAGTATGTCAAGTTTCGGCAAAGGTTTTGGCAAGTTTCGGCAATCGTATTGGCAAAGAAGTACTGTGACTGGATACTTTGTTTTACCCACGTCATCCAAATAGCATATCTGCAACGTCTGGAGAATGTCTTGGGCTTTGCTTTGATGTTAAAACTTACAGGTGCTGTTAGGGAAAGAAAGAGGGAGGGTGGGTTAAGGGCAGTTCAAATTTTTGTGTTACGTGAGGAGGGAAGGTGGTCCACAATTTTTGTCCCTGATCTACCAAAATATTTTTGCACTCTAAGCTCCTGAGATTCATAGTCACTGCATAGTTTACTAGCGAGGTTAACTCAACACTCTTAGGTACAAATTTTCTGCATTATTGTAGTAGCTTTCGCGATGGGCAGGTTTTCGCCTTTCAGTGCTCTAACCTGAAACCTCTGAAGATATACCAGTCATTCACAACCAGCTGCCTATGATTGCTAGCCTTCTACTTGGAACAAAACAGTCATAAAGGTAACAGAAATAGTCCCATATATATGGGTCCCGGTAAGGTATCAGGAAAATCGTCAGGAAATTTCATTGTAATGAATATCGCACATCTTCCCCATCCCCCCCCAAAAAAAAAATTTGGGGCAACATATTGTCAACATCTTAGCAAAGCTAGAAAAATTATCGTTTTCCTAACGTCAAAATTGTAAAAATCGCAGCAGTCAGCACTTTTGGGGCGAGGTAAGAAGATTTTCATGTAGAGAGATTGAGGGTGGTGCCACGGTGCGGTGCCACCAAAAACGGTGCCACGAAAAAAAACTGCCTCTTTGAGCACGATCATTGAAATTCTCACGCATTTTTATTTTATTTATATATATTATTTAATTTCTAGGGACTTCACCACCTATTGCCCATGTACTCACCAAATTTCATCTTTTTCAACCCTCCTTAAATATGAGTTATGTTCCTACTTAAAATAGCGTTGTGTCTGAGGCAATAATGCCGGAATTTTCGGAGGAATCAGAATACATATTTAGAAGAATGTTCTTTAGTTTTTCTGAAATTTCCATAAATTTGTTTTCGCAACAAAACTTTTACCATTAGGATTAATCTAAATATTAGCTGACATTCCTGAATCAGCTTCAAATGGTGATTCTTCGTCACCAAGCATGTTTTTTTTATCGCTCTTAAATTGTCGGTCAAATGGTTAAATCAGCTCTTAAATTTCGGTTAAATCAGCTTCAAATGGTGATTCTTCGTCACTATGCATGTTTTTTTAACGCTCTTAAATTTTCGGTCAAATGGTTAAATCAGCTCTTAAATTTCGGTTAAATCAGCTTCAAATGGTGATTCTTCGTCACTAGGCACGTTTTTTTTTATCGCTCTTAAATTTTTCGTTACTTTTCGGACTAGAGATGCCACAACCATGAAAGTCGGTGTCAAGATTTGAAAAAAGAAAAAAAAAACAATCTAATAATTAAATATTAAAAAAATTCTTAGCAAAAGAAGAATTAAAAACAGAAAGAACCACTTCCTTTAAGAATTGGCCTAGTAACTGGTAAATTGACCTTTGTAAATCGATACCTAGTAACTGGTACATTGACTTTTGTAAAACGATGCCTAGTAACTGGTAAATTGACCTTTGTAATCGATACCTAGTAACTGGTAAATTGACCTTTGTAAATCGATGCCTAGTAACTGGTAAATTGACCTTTGTAAATCGATGCCTAGTAACTGGTAAATTGACCTTTGTAAATCGATGCCTAGTAACTGGTAAATTGACCTTTACGCACAAACTTCACATTTTTCAGTCTTCAATGGTTAAAACCTCGGATTTTTTAACCAAGAAAATATTCGCATGATAATTATGCGATGTTCACTCTTTCTTGTCTCTTTATGGGCAACTAGGATAAGTAATATACAATGTTAATTATCAAAATGTTAGATCGCTTTGTACTTTAGAGTGCTGCTTTATTATTTATATCAGTTTTGTCATTATGCCATCATCGTAAAATAGTAAATAAAACATATTCAAAAGAGAAATTAAAGATTATTGACCCCATAATATCACCTGAATATATCCTGCATGACCAGGTTTTGTAAAAAATCGATTGTTAAAAAAAGGTGAAAAACGAGTCTTAATTAAAAAATAATTTTTGAAAAGGACTATCAATTAACATCAATTATCAATTAAAATTGATAATGTTAATTATCAATGTTAATTATCAATGTTAATTCAGATTAGGTTATTAAGACCCATTTCTCGCTCTCTCGTTTTCTGTTTTTTTTTTCTGTTTTCTTTTAAAGTTACGTTAAGTGATTCCCACCACATGGAAAAGCAGTGTTTCCTGGGCGGTTAATTTATTATGTTGTTTATTTGATTTAAATAAATGACTTAACAGTAATAATAGATGCCTCCAGTGAATGGAGGTGTTACTGGTCCACTACGATTTTCCAATCATAGAGATAGAAAATCCTTGATCTCCGTCAAAACAAGGCACAAATGCCTACCTTTCTGATACGGATGGTCATGACTTACCCTTCAACAACTCCTATAAGCTTTAAGAGAGCAGTATCATGCATAACAAATACTTGGTCTACTTCAAGTTGGCTTATAACATCAACAGCGTGACTTGGAACAGTCATTGTTACTTCAGCACCAGCAAGCACAGCTAATTGCACAGTAAGACAACCGGAGGGGGTGGAGCCACCATGAACAAGCACCCTTGAAAAAAAAATTATAAGCTGACATTTCAAACAAAACTAAAAAAAAACAAGAAAAAAAACAATAAAAATTCTTATTAAGATATTCTTGATTCATGCAGTGACGCAGTGAGACTGATCTCTGCTTAGTAATACAGGACCCAGAGTTCGATCAAAGCTGCAGCGACCCGCCGAAGGGGCCAGAATTGGATTCCGGTGATGAGATCATACGAAAGCGTCGCCATTTCCAAACAGAAGAAAAAGAATTCATTCGCAAGGTATTAATTTACGTATTTATTATAATTACAGGCATATGTGAAAGAAAAAAAAAACAGTCAACGATCAGACATCATAGTTTGATCATTGTCCACTCAGAACAAAAGTTTAGCATGCACATAATTCTACAAGGTAATACCCAGAACCAAACTTTTGTACAAGGTTAAACAGATATATATATATATATATATATATATATATATATATATATATATATATATATATATATATATATATATATATATATATATATATATATATATATATATATATATATATATATATATATATATATATATATATATGTACTATATGTATATATATATATAGTACATATATATATATATATATATATATATATATATATATATATATATATATATATATATATATATATATATATATATATATATATATATATATATATATATATATATATTTCTTATGCGTAGTTGAATATATATAGTATATCAAAGGAAAGGACAACTTTGCCCAATCTTGAAAATGGCCTTAGGGCACTAGCAATAAAGAAGGAGCAAACAGCCAAACATCATTTGGTTTGTTCGAAGTTTACGTATTGTTGGTTTATATAATACAAGCCTGTCGTCTAATTTTTCTTGCATCCCTTAATGATACTTTTTAGTAGTGTGCCTTTTTTTGGAACCTCTGCCAAGTACTGTTGTAGGTTTTCTCTTTGATTTATTTAAAAGCGCTATCTACTATTTTTGAGCGACAGAGTGTATCATCAGTGTCTGATTGGGCAAGCAGAAGAGGGGCAGTTACTTGTCACAAGAGCTGCCGTATTTTCCAGGAGACGTTACCTTAAACTGCATGGATTAGGTAGCAAGAATTGACACTTCCCTTACTAATTGGACCCCCTTGGTAATCTGAACAAAAACCTACTGATAACTGTCTTTTGAGTATTCATTGAACACTCAGCGTTCCAATCAGCATCGTAATAATGTGAAATGGAAATTTTATTTGCCGTGTGGACTTGATCATTGAAGTTTTTTGACGAAGATGATCTTGAAATGGGGTTAACGCTGGTGCTAAATGTAGGTTTGAACTTTATTTCGTGATTCCTGGCAAAGGGCAGTACGATGGATGTACTTTTGAGTAAAGGATTCAAGTTTTTCGATCATGCGAGTAATACGGAAGCGAAGAAACTGTTGTGGGCCTACTATGGACGTGAATTCGGGTACGATTAACGACTACGCAAATACAAAAAAGACTCTGAAAACTTGACAGATATTGCAAAAATAATGTGGCGCTGAGCTAAAGACGGCAAAGAAGCTTCCAACATTCGTAATCCTAGAGCTGCAGTTAGTTCCCACATGTGGAAATGAAATTACAGTCTGATTTACTACCAAACGTAAGAAAAGTCGAAGAAAATGGACACAGAGCCACAGGAAGTGTCTCGGCAGCTAAATAGTTTAAATGAGGGTTTACAGGTTTTGGAAGAGTTCAAAAATCAGCCCACTGCTTTTGTGCCATCATTTAATCTGTCGGATGCAGTAAAACCAGTGTTCTCAATAGTCATGAAAATATGCATCCCGACTTTGCGGATCCAGGGAAGCACCAAAACTTTATAATGAGTTTGGTCCCGGGAGATAAATCGCTAGACGATGCAGTGCTCAGACGGAGAAATAAGGAAAGGCAGCTCTCGCTTTCTTCGAAACAAGCAGCCGAAAAATTTTTAATTGGCCTCAAAAGTACCCATGAAATCGAAAATGAATTCAACGAAAATGAGTCAACTTTCAGTTTATCAGCATCATGAAATGGTTGCCCAGTAATGTGGCAGAGGATGATTTGAAGAGACTCTCAAAGCACTGTCAGAAAGCAATCAGTTGCGGAGCCTCGCGAGCGCATAAATTATACTATCCTTCTAAAAGTTCATTGCCTGCTCTAATAGTAACCCCGTTTAAAATTAGTTTCAAACTATTCCTCATTAGCATCTTCTTTTTGCCAAGACTGTGTAATCGATGTTATCTAGCTGGACACAAAGCCACTGAATGCAAGGGATGTGAAACTTGCAGTCATTGCGTTTAGCAGTGAGCAGTCGAACAACGTTGGTGTCCCTCAAGGATCTGTACTTAGCCCCTTGCTTTTCTTGATTTATATCAATGACTTGGGGGAGTCATCAAAGGATCTCGAACTTAATGTATTTTGCTGATGACATGGGTTATAGTGTCCTTGGATCCAATAAGATGATACTTTGGTTAAATATATGTCATTCATTTGATAGAATTCTATTGCGGTTTACCCACAAGCGTCTGACAGCAAATTCTAAGAAGACGAAATTTATTATTTACTCTCAGACTGCAAATTTTGTCCTGGGCTCCATTCAGTTGAGGCTTCAAACAACGTGCGTATTGAGCGTGTTAGCTTTATACGTTACTTAGGAATTATCATTGATGAAAACCTGTCATACAAGCACCATATTAGCCATATTCAGCTGAAATTAAGCAGAAATGTTAGAATTATGCGATATCTGAAGTTTATTTTACCTTATAATGCATTGAGGTCCGTCTATTTTAGCTTAGTACATTCTTACCTTAATTATTGCCCATTCGTTTTATTCCAATACATTTAGGAGCCATCTACTGCCACTCCAGAGACAACAGAATAAAGGCTTACGAGGACTGAAGGAAATTGTTCCATCTCCTGTTTTGTTACCAAACAAATCAAGTACTCAGAGTATGTATGTTATATTGAATATCCTTCCAGTTAACCAGTTTGGATGGAAGGATATTGAATATCCTTCCAGTTAGTCAGTTCTGATTATTGTTCAGTATCGTAAGAAGGCATTGCCTGCGTATTTTTATGAATCTGAGCTGGTACAGGTATTGGATGAGGTGGATTCATGTCGACAGTCCAGGAGGCGGTGGATGGTCCGCCAGCCACTAATTAAATCTGAGAGTTCGCGTTTTTCACTAAGCTATAGTTTAGTTACAGTTTGGAATAAGTTAGATGAAAATTGTAATCTATCTCTTCCCCTATCAACACTAAAAAAAAAAAAAATTAAGGAATGCTTAATGAACATGTAAATTGTTAATATGTATTTGTATGTGTGCATAAATGTAAGTGTACCTCGTATATTGGTATATGTGTGTGTATGTGCTTGCATACATCTGTATGCCTCCTTTTGTATGGCGTGTTTGGGGAGGAGTTGGTCCCTCTTCCCCTGTTGATGAGTTGAATAAAGTTAGTAGTTTTTTTTAAAATTCCTTTTTTTTTTTTTTTTTGGTGGGTTGAGGAGTCTGGAAAGGTGAGTTACCTATTGTTTTGTATTTTATTTTTAAGGGTGGTTGGAAATAGAAAATTGAAGATTTTGATTTAAATCTCTATAAGTGGAATATTAGTAGAGGTACAGTTAATTTAAATCTATGTGTTAAATGTTTTTGTTCCTGACTCTGTCAAGTTTTCTCTTTGTCGGGAATTTAGTATGTTGTGTAAATATGGTATTAATAATAAAACCTTGAACCTTAAGCCTTGAACAGGTCAAACAAGCTCCCCCGCAAAACTTGTTACAATCCCACTCGGTGCTTAAACTGCAACTCAAAAAATCATACATGCTACCACTTTCTGGGTACCACATTCATACCAAGTGGGTATACATGCATACCCAGAAAGAGCTTGAAAGAGGAGATACGCTCCCAAAATGTGTAGCATTCCATCTTGGATTAAAAATGGGAAAATTCTTGAGAATACAGTTTTGCTAAATGACTTGAGCTAGAATAATGAAGTCATATACAAGAGCACATGCTATCGGTAGGTAATACGAACCTTCTCAAGTTTTCAAGTTCCTTCCAGTGTTTCATTCAGCCGGCTGAACTTGAGAAGTCCAGAGGTCGGCCATCTGGAGGTTTAGCGATCCTTGTCAAAAGTTCTCCTAAACCTGATCTTCTAGCCTCAAATGGTCACTTCATCGCAGCAAAAGTTTGCATTGATGGCATCATCACCGTTTATCTTCCTACTAACTATAGATCTAGTCTTTCCTATAGTAAGTTCATGGCTGCGTGTACTCAATGGAGTCGGTTTATGAAGACTCACAATACGGGGAAAGTGAAACTTCTTATTATAGGGGACTTCAATTACGAGAATTATCTGATTAAACTAATCATGGGAGTCTTAAAGGTTAGAAAGACGTAGCGTTTTTCAATTTAATGTTTATTCAACTAGGCTTTTGCTTATTCAAGGGCCTAATAAACAATGCCCTTGCTTATTCAAGGGCCTAGTAAACAAGGCCCTTGCTTACTCAAGGGCCTAGTAAACAAGGTTCTTGTTTATTCAAGGGCCTAGTAAACAAGGCTCTTGTTTATTCAACAACTTGTTTATTCTATGCACTGGTTTATTTAATCTTACGCCAGCTTTTGAACTAGATTAACTCTAGATTAACGCTCATTTAAAGTGGTTTTTAGGTTTAATTTTAAGTTCGCAGGATTTTTTCATTATGCTCAAATATTTTCAATTAAATATTTATAGAGTGACTTACTATGTTTAGGTCCATGTTTTAGAAATTTTAAATAATTTGCCAATAATAACCTATGTTATCTATGGAAGAGCCAGCTTATAATTCACACCTATACACTCTTAAACGCTGGAAGAAAACTGTGCCTATCTAGCCCTTTAGGCGGGATCCTTATACCTCATACCTGTGAAGTATGTCGGCAGGTACGTGTATTTTCGGCGTCATTATGGTACTAACTACAACCTAAATTTACCTTTTTTTAAGCCATGACACGAAACTGATACACAAGACGCGTTTACCTTCATACCTTTTACCTTTTAATGGTTTTTCCTCTAGGGATCGTCCGCCAAGGATTGCTTCCCAACTCTGAATACCAGAATATGGCACAGCGGCTGCCCCTTCATGGCCTAGTGTTTTTGGCTTTCTTCCAACCCACTGCTCAGGTACACAAATCAACTCTGCTAAACATCCTAAAATATATTAGAAGACACTGTAGCTAAAGATTACTATATTATAGTAACTACTATATAAAGATTACGATATTATAGTAAATATAGCAGCAACTTGCGTGGGATATGACCAAAGACAAATGGGGTATGGAGTATGATCAAAGAGAGAAAAGGAGAGATTAAATCTTATTCTTCCATGTTAAAGTGAGATTCAATTCCATTGCCTGATTTTTCTTATGCATTCGTAAGCCAATTCAATTGTTTCTTATCGATATTAAATATTAAAAAAAAAACAAGTTTTGTTTAAAAAAAGTAAAGAAAAAAGCTATTCCTTGAGCAGAGTGAAAAAAAAAATACAGAAATTACAATGAACAATGAACTAAAAGTTAAAAGAAACAGATACTAGGCTTAATAAAAAATGACACCAATAATGAACTTATAATATACCAAAAATAGAACTGATATACAACTGAAACCCAAAAAGAACAGAAAGTACTAGATATATGAACTGTGACGTCGTCCCCCTTGTACCTCAATTACAGCGCGAGTGTCATTTGCACTTTACTGAAAGCAATATATATTTTAGACGATTTCGAGCGAGTGAGACGAGGAGAAGGGATTACTTGGTTTGAACCCCCCCCCCCAGTCAAGCCTGACTCGTGAAAACAGCAATGGAAATACATACAAACAAATTGTAGTACACTTTGAAAAGTTTTTTATCCCCCCCCTTCCCCCGAAAAAAAATAATAGATAAGGGCTTATAAAAACTTAATTGTTCAAAATACATATTGTTTTCAATTAAATACAGTTTAGAATTTGTAAAAAGAAAGAAAAGCGAAAGAAAGCGCCCTCTTTTTGTTAACATTGAATAGCCTTGGGAAATCATTTTTCTTTGTTGCGTTGTTATTGATCTTATAACAAATAAAAACAAAATTATTTTTTAAATTAATTATTTAATCAAATTATAATAATAGAAAACTAAATTTTTAATAGCCATCAAGATCACGCGAAAGAAAATATACATGTTTAAAAAACAAGTTTATGCCCAAATTCTTCTTTTTCGGTCTATTTTATTTAAACATATAGAGCAATGGAGCCTAAATCAAACTTTGAAAATGAATAGTTTTAATTTTTGAAGAAATCCATTTTGTTCTTTGAAGTAAAGTTTTGTAATGACAAATCTATTCGGCTCTTTTGTGCACTTTAAAGAAATATATTTAGAATGAAGAAAGTATGAAAAGAACTCTCCCTCTTTCTCTCTCTCTCCAAGCTATTCAAGTAATGACAATATTACTCAATCAATTATAAATAGTTTGGTCTCACAAACTAAAAACATTTTCAGTATGGATGAGATAGGATGATCCTTTCCCCTTAAATATTCAGAGATAATGGACAGACTTGACTAAACAGTCAGTAGCTGTGCCGTAAGTATTGATTTGACTTATAAACGTAAAATGTTTTTAGTTTGAAGTAAAACCAGGAGGGATTTTAACTATTGTACTAATGCAATTTTAAACCGTACTAAATAACTTATGAGGCATAGTTAGCATTTCCATGTAGAAAGATTATTTCATTTTCCGTGGCCATTTTCTGTATTTTCATTATTTCATTTTCTGTAGTCTTGCCTGAGGAAAATTTGTCCAGAAAACCATTTGAACCCCCCCCCCCCCCTCCCCCTATCAATGAACATATCAAAAGATTTTTTTCGATTGGTATGATTTGCACCTTACATATTTGTCAATCAGAGAACTAGCACAAGATGGTGCAGACATTTTAAAAAGCTTAGATTTTAATAAAATGGTACACCAATTTATGAAAATGTAGGAGGGAGGAGGAGGTGCAACAACATTTTTTATGAATATACAAAAAGGTATTTTCTAATTATGGGGTGTATTATTTTGAAAATATAATATCAAAAAAGATATTTTTCAATCCCCCCAATGGGCGCTAGAATTAAGTTTAACATATGAAAGTGCCATCTTCTGTTTCAATTTAATCTGCTATTCATTCCCTGTATTGCATTTCTAGATCTTATTTTTTTTGTTAGGACATTAATGTTAATTTAAGAAGTCAACGCATTTCACCAGAGTAGCCACAAAAAAATCAGTAACTTTTAATTTTTCTTTATCAATAGAGTTTTCATCTTGATATTTTTTTTCTTTTTAAAGTAGTGCTTTTTCTTCCTTTTTCGTCAATAAAGGTTACTTGGATGTAAAGAAAAAATATACAGTTTTTTTAGTTTATTTTATTTAATTTCTGGATAAAACATTTAGCCGCTTCTTGCGTATTTATTAACCCGCTATCCGTTTATTTCCATAACTACCGTTCAATTTTACGTACAAATAAAAAGGCAGTGCAGTCTATGAAATTACAAAATAACTTACCTTGATACCAGAATGGTGTAGCTCCCCACACATGTTCACCAACTTCTAGATCCCGTACACCACTACCAATTTCAACTATAACACCGCTGAAGTCCCGGCCAAGACTGAGAGGAAATACTCGTTTCCCTAACTAAAAAGAAGTAAAGTGTGCATGTGACTTAAATTATTAGTATAAATTATGCCGTCATCAAAGCACCGGAAAGCGGATACAGCCCCCCCCCCTAGAGGTGATTGAAACCCTCTTGGTCCCAAAGCGCTATAGAAACCAAATACTAAATGCATTTGAATTTGGTATATTATTATCCTCCATAATAATGACAAAACTAGTTATATATGGAGAAACTCCTGAGTGTGGCTGCACATCACTAATAACACATAGAGAAGCAGTAGTTACTGGAAGGCTTTACAAACCGCTTTTCAGACCCAAGCTGGAGGTGAGTTTAAGCTTTGTACACTGCAGAACAAAATGAATTAGTTCCTTAACGAGAAAGATCGAGCAATCACGAGAATACTTGCATTTACAGAAGCAGCAATTAATTGAATGCTTTACAAAGCTCTTGTGAGGCAAAAGCTGCAGGTGAATTTAAGGTTTGCAGCGCCACAAAACAAAATGAATTAGTTGCTTAATGAGAAAGATCGAGCAATAAACAGGACAATAGCATACAGAGAAGAAGTAGCAGTTCGAAGAATTTATGAAGCTCTTGTCAAACCCAAGCTGGAGGTGAGTTTAAGCTTTGCAGCACCGCAAAACAAAATGAATTAGTTCCTTAACGAGAAAGATCGAGCAATCACGAGAATAATGGCATATACAGAAGCAGTAAGGTTCCATTGCTCTGTGTGGTCAGTCAGGAGGCTATTAACAATTATTAGAAATAAAATGGGACCCATCAGCGTTCCCTGGGGCACGCCAAAAAAGATAGGAAGGGGATTAGGATAAACGTTTTTATATTTAAGCACTTGAAAATGATTTGTTAAAAAGGAGGCAACAATTTTAACTAGAAAGGGACTCACTTGAAACTCCACCAGTAGCTTATTTACAAGGATATTGTGGACAATTAGGTCGAACGCTTTCTGGAGATCAATTAATTAAATGTTTAACCATGTATCAGGGTTTTCAAGGTTTTTAAGAGCAGTGTCAAGAAGACTAAAACAGTAGTTTTACGTAAACGCCCCCTTCAGGTTTCCAAATTGTTGTAAGTCAACAAGTTCAAGAATCCCAGCCTTTAACCAATTATCTAAGAAACCGTCGTGCATTTTAAAAAAAACTTGGGTTGAGGTGATTCGTCGCACTCCAGTAAAATCGTTCACGCCTCCCTTCTTTTGGATTGGAGTAATATAGCCCAGTTTCCAGCACGACGGGTAACATCTGGAATTACTAACATCATTAAGAATACTAACAAGGGGTGTTGATAGTTTATCAGGGAATGGTTTTATTAGATCAATTGGGATATCAATGGGACAAATACTAGTTTTTTCAGTTTCTGTATTATTTCTATCATTTGCTTCGCCGAAATTTCCGGGATTTTAACTTTTGGAGTTTCGGGGATTAGCTAATTTTCCGAGAGAGGGGGGAACGTTTGCACAATGCTAGCTAGTTGTTTATTAGACTCATTGGCTGTCTCCTCAGGCGGTTCATACAGAAAAAAACCAAGGCTCTTGCACGGCCAACTCCCTAATTCGCTCACTTTCTTAAACCATTGCTGAGGTTTGCTCTGTTTTAAGTAATTTAATTTATTCTAAACATAACGAGAAGCAGAACGACGTATTTCTTTCTTTATTTGTTAAAGGAGGGTTAAGGCTTCCTCTTTCTTTCGAAGGCAAAAAAGTTTTCGTTTCCAATGGATTAGTCCTTTTATTTTTTCATTAATGTAAGGTTTATCTGAGGAACATACCTTCTTGGTAACCTCTGGGAAACAATTAATTTTGTTTGAAACAAACTAACCTTTGGATTAAGATTTACACACGACAAAACATTATCCCAACTCTCGGACGTAATCCAAGATCTAAAATCAAAAAGACCTTGACTTGTTATTGGTCTGTACGAAAATTCGGAAACAGAGTAATTTGTTTTAAAAACTAGCAGTGGTTTCAAAAGTAGCATGAAATGATAGTTACCCGTGGGGGGAAGGGAGTTGGAATATTGTAGAAGGTTTTAAGGTTGGTGCAAATAACATCCGAACTGCTTCCACCTTTTATAGTAGGGAAATCAACAATTTGCTTAAGCTTCTGATCATTGCACAGATAATTAAGACTTAGTTCGTTCGTATCCCCTGCTATAAAAATGCCGGCATTTGGATACTTCGTCGTCACAAAGTCAAGACTTGCTTGGAGCCTGTCATGAAAATTATGACGAGAACAAGCATTCTGTCCGGGCGAATCATAAAATGAGCAAATTATCAAATTTGCGTAAGGCTGCGATAGGTATTTGGGCTTTGTAGATATCCAAACGATTTCGTCCGATCACATAGTTCTGGCACATGGATAAGGGTAGGAGATAGGCAATCCTTTGCGAAGATCATAACTCCTCCTCCTTTTTTCCCCAGAGGGTAGTCAACCGGGCGTAGCTTTATAAACTCCTGAAGACCAGTCATTTTAAGGAGATCTAGATTTTGTGCCTAGACTTCAGTAACTGCAATTATACCAATAAGGTTCAATTTTGCTGTTGCTTCTAACTCAACTTAAAAGCTTTCTTCTGAGGCAACTTTGGCAGGGTGTAAGCATTAAAATTAATGCTGGGAGTGGGGAGAACATCCCCTAAAAGTGAAATATTATCATTCGGGTTATTGTAGGGAGGTTTGCCGTAAGGCTCCAACTCACCACCCTTAACCGAGAGACTACTAAACCGGTTTTGAAGTGAGGGGGGGGGGGGGGGGTAAGAGGTCCACCTTTAAAAGTTGGGGGTAAATTGAGAGAGCCGCGGGTAAAATATTGCTCTTTTGTGAAATTTTCTTCTATTAAAGAGGGAAACTATATCTTGTATCTGAATAATCACGGGTAATCAGTGAAGCATTCACTGGTTTATGTATGGACTTTAAGAATGAAGTCGTGAATACTTTGGGCAGTTTATCTGTGTTTCATTTTTTATGGGCAAACCCAGAAGTTTCATACTTTTGTATTGTGTAAAACGGCAACGGGACCCTGACCCTTAATTTACTCCAGATGTAAGTTAAAAATTAATTCCGAGGTTGTCATTGGTTGTCAAAATACCGAATCATGTGCATTCAGTGGAAAGGAAATCTAAATCACATAGGATTTTTCAAATTGGATTTTACTGGAATTTGGGGTCTATAGTGAATTAAGGTTTTTCCCTATACCATAGCGACTTGGAGTTTCCATAGTTACCAATTGTACCTATTTTAATGGGTTTTCAAAAGAGCTAAGTTTGCTGTTCATACTGGCTTCTTAACGCAGATTATTGTATTTTTTAACATAAAATATACAAAAAAAGAATAAATAACAGGCAGGTAAAGCGGGAGGACTTAAGACAAAATTTAAAATTAACTTAAAACGAAAAAGAAAGCAAACGAAAGAAAGAAAGAGAAACAAAATGTGAGAATAACTAAAAGCGTGGGAAAAGCATATTTGAAATGTGAAATAAAGCGTTATTCAAGCAATAAAGTGTTATTGAAATAAACTTTGACTCAAAGTTAATATTTCACATGATTCTTTTATTATTATTTATTCGTGCTTTTTGATTAACGACAAGCGAATTGGTCATTCAAAAAACTAATTACAAATTTTTTTTTTCCATAAAAGTAGTTTTTCAAAGAAAAGTAGAGAGCTATATTAAAATCGAAGCAGAAATAAAACCACTATTCAAACTTAACAAGAACTGAAGTCAATATCAATGAACGAATGAGACCCAAAACGAACAGAAATTACAACGAATAATCAAGTCAAACTTTAAATGAACAGGAATTACTACAAACTGGAGTAGGGGTAACACCCTCTAAGTCTTCTAAAGATCAGAGCGCCATTCTCTGACGGAAAGAGGAAAAAGGAAAAACGACGGAAAGAGGAAAAAGAAAGAAAGAAAGAAAGGAGAAAGTAGTAAAGCGTGCATGTGACTTAAATCATTGTAATTGTAATTAATTGTAAGTATTTAGGAAGCTACGGGTTCGAGTACCAGCAGGTCCAGAATTTTTATATAAATTTCCACCTCCAATAGTACCAAAAGACTTAAACTGTAATTAATTTCTCCAGGAAAAGAAAGAGTGATCTAAAGATTACTCTTTACTGAGAATGGATCTAATAGAGCATGTAGATAAAAGTTTTGAAAGAAGACTAGTGATTTTCACGTAGGGGTGAATGCTTTGACTATTTTTCAATGCTTATATTTATAATAAAGAACCAACTGAATCATAAGACCCTTTAGTCAGAGATTTCATAGACTATGAATAGGTATACCAGGTAATTAGGTTTGAATTTTTTGTGCTAGGTATTAAAATATCATTGTATTTTTAGTCGATAGTGAGGTTAGTAGGTTATTTCGGTGAGGAATCAGGAGTTAAACACGGTCATGTATTTCCCCGTCATTTTGAGCTTTGGGTCAATGAAATGTTTGAGTATATTATCTTAGCTCAGCGACTGTGCAGTATTCAGGAGGCCACGGATTCTAATCCAAGAAGTTCCAGATCTTTCTATAAATTTTCATCTCCAATAGTTTCAGATAATCCAACCTACAATCAATAGACCTAAAATCCACTTCCTCAGAAAAAACTTTGCACAACCTTCCGTGACCATATGTCGTAGCTCAGCGACACATCACAATAGCTGAGAGACAGGGTAGTATTTAAAAGCTACGGGTTCGAGTACCAGCAGGTCCAGAATTTTTATATAAATTTCCACCTCCAATAGTACCAAAAGACAAACTGTAATTGATATAGGCTTACCATCCACTTCCTAAACAAGAAATTTCTCCACAACCTTCCGTAGCCATACGTGATTCTAAGGTCTACGGGATCCACACTTGCCGCTCTCACTTGAACAATAATCTCGTATTTTCTACATTTTGATCGGACTGGAAAGTCGTCTAATAAAGCAACTCCCTATAAAAAGATAGCTTGAGACACACACAGAAAAGTAAATTTGCTTCTTTTTTTAGCGTGGGAGAGGGGAGAAAAGGTTTGTAATCGTATTTTGATTTATGCTCAGTATTCATGAATGCTGCACTGTATTACCTTATTTGGCTTATATCATATTATTGTTCTTATACGGAGGATTTTTTTGAGTAATAATTAATTATTAAATTATTATTATTATTACACGGAGAACTTTTTTCTTTTTGGGCAATGAGCGCTCATTTTCAGCTAGATTACAAAATATCAAGAAAATATGCACTCAGCTGTTAATTATTCCTACCTATTATCGAAAAAGCGATAAAAAGTAAAGATTGATGATTCTTTATCAAGAATCCTTAAGACAAGATTAGTATTTAAGCGGAGTCTTGGACATCTAAGCTGAATCACCTATTTTAAAATTTCTATACAGGAGAGACGCAACACTCAATGCATACTTGGACAAAAAATAACATTTGGACACAGCAACGACAGACACGGAATCACGTTTAAAATTAATTTATCGTGCTAAGTGTTCTAATTATTCTGGTCCCTGAGGTTTCTGACCCATCAGTAGGGGTTCTTCTTCAACTTTGGAGTAATCCACTAGATTTGTTGAGTATTTTAAATAATTTTGTAAGTATGAATACAAGAAATACATCAAACTTTTTTTCCCTTTGTGAAAAGCAAATATATTTATAATCTAAATGAGCTTCCTAAACGTGATGACAATTTTTCGGTCATTAAACTTAATATTCAGGATCTTTATTCATCGACTGATCAGTTGAGGCTAATTTTTCAGGATGGACTATCTGATGTTATTGGGATATTTGAAATCTCTCTGGGTAATAGTACTAAAACGCTGCTGGAATTGGTGGATATAGAAGGGAGCGACTAAATCGGCAGACTATGACGAGATGTAGTCTTCCCTTGTATATATTCGTCGACCTTCAGTACACTGTCAGAAACTACCAATCTCCATTGGATCCATCCCTCTATTTCTTCAGGTCCTAGATAGACTATTGGTAACAATACCAACTCGTCCGTGTCAGCTTATCTTAATGGGAGATTTCAACCTTAACTTATTCGATCTTGCATCTTCAATGACAGTAGATTTTCTATCAGCTTCACTCACAGCTGGAACTTTACCAACAGTATGCATTCTGAAACTTGTAATACATCGAGAATACATAGGCAATATATTCCCCTCTCTTCATTTCGTGCTGACTTTTGAGCTAGTAAGTAATCTTTTAGACCAGTTTCCTCTGTTTTCTATATTCAGCTCCAAGAAAATATAAAGTCGGAACAGCCAAACTCTGGGTTCGGCTGCGCTTAAAATTGGTCAAAACGAGTTAACACTCCTTAGATGCGGCCATGAGAGAGTCTGTGGGATATTTTTGACAGAGATAAAGATTTGTGCTCATAGTAGAACTCCTTTTATGGGCCTGTCAAAACTTCTATTGTCGGTACATGTATGTACCGTATCTAATTCTGGTTCCACATTTAAAAGATTTATTCCCTCGAATCCATGAATGACTTCAGCTTTTTTAAAAATATTTAAATAGAGAAATAACCTATGGAAGCAATGCAAGTCAACAAGTCACCGCTGAGTGCATCTGCTGGTCCCTTTCAACGTTTTACACTGTATAGGAGTATTTATAATTCCTTGATCCGGTAGGCTAAATTCCTTTAATATTTTCAAAAATTTGCATATTGCACAAATAATATTCAGAAAGCGTGGCGAATCAATCAATTCTGTCTTTAAACCTTTGTCTCCACCTTTTTCTATCCCTCTAAGTTTGATGGTTGTTGCCTTTCTGAGACTGAGAAAAGTAGATTTGTAACAGTGTCCTCTGACCCTGGCTGTATACCCACCAAGGTCGTCAAATTCATTCTTCCTTTAACTATTTCTCTTTTCACAGGACTTGTAAATATAGAATTTTCCCGATTCACATAAGCGAGCTCGAGTCTGTTTTATATAAACGTGGGCCTCGGAGTGATCCATTATCGGTCGATATCTTTACTGTCTATATCTAGCAAACTTCTTGGAATGGCTATGCTTTCCCGACAAGCTTCCTTTTTAGAAGCCAAGAATTTTTTTTTTCATAATTTTCAATTTCGCTTCCAGGCAAAGAACTGAACTGCGCATGTAAGTACAACTCTTTAAAATTTTCTAGATCCGGCTCTTGGCTTTGGTCTGATTCCTGCCGCTATATTTTTGAACATTCAAAAGCTTTCTATTCTTTGCCTCACCAAATTCTATTCGTTAAATTTTCTAATAACGGTGCAAGAGGGAATGCTAGCTCTTGGTTTGTTTCATACTTATTTGGAAGGGTTATCTCCGTGGATCCTCTTTACCACTTAACGTCTCAAGTTGATTTTGATGTCACACAAGATTCAGTTCTAGGGCCGGCTCTATTCTTAATCTATGTTAATAAACTTATTGTTACGATTACCATCCGAAAACCAACAATTTGCTGGTGTGTTATGTTAACCCCGAATCTTTCCATGCCCACAAAAGTGTATCTTCGTCAATATGTGAGAATATTCTAATTGCTTTCACTGACGACAATGAATGAATGAATGGTTTTTATTTCCCATCATAAATAACACAAGGTTACACAACGGAGTATTGAAAAAAAAGAAAAAAAAGAGAAAAAGAAAACGCAATAAGAGAAGCAACAAGACTTCAATAAAAATCTATATGCAGCATACTAAACTCTTATTCAAACTTGCCTACGATAGCTCGGTACATATCATGATCAGGATTGAGCGAACGCCGAAATCAAACGATTCGCTCAGTAGCTGCAGTAGTCGGGTCCACAACGCTGTAATTTTTCGAAACTCTTGAGTTTCTCTCCCATGGCGGAACACTTAAAAGATAGTTTGCATACTTATAGTAAACCCGACGGACTGAGCACTTATCTGTTTCGGTGAAAAGAGACCCACCCGACGAGAGTGACAGAACATGCGGGATAACGAACACGGAATAAAGCCTTCCGAGTATACGGCGGTTATACATACGTTTGGAGGGTAGAAGTAGTCCGTATGCTTTGCGTGCCTTTTCTAAAAAATGCTCAACCAGTGCTTCACGAGTAGATCGCAGATCTGAAGCGATCGGCAGTCCAAGGTAAGTGAGAGATGGCTTTGAGCTCACCGCAGTATCGCCTAGGAGCACGCTAATCGGGGTCGAATCTTTCGCGTTGCGACAAAAAACAACTACTTCACTTTTGGCAGCATTAAAAGCTAGCCGAATCTTAGCATATTCATCACTCAATATATTGTAGTTATCCTCAACCCTTGAAACAGACCTACTTGCGTTAAGTATATCATCAGCGTAATTGATGAGCGACACGTCTATACCTAGATATATGCAGCGCGTTTTGGCAGATTCTTGAGGGACGATAATACTGTTGTTGTATAGAGGAGGGGAAGTAATGGAGCCTTGCCGGATACCTTTACGGACAGGTATAACTACGGTGGATACCACCATACCGCGATGAGTGGTGACTTTAATCTTTACTCTCAGCCTCCTATAAATGCTCCTCCATACAACGACAACCGAACGGTCAACTCCGCGTTTACAAGCAGAACTAAGTATATGTGCGTGGATACCGGAGTCGAATGCTCTACGCACATCGTGGCTTGCTAGAACAAGTGTATCATTATTATGATACACTTAGGTCACCAAAAACAAGCATTTCCATGAGTTTGCAGAATACCGGCGCAACAGTTACCGGGCGGTATGATGAACAGTTCCTGGGATCATTCCCTTTTTTGGGAACTGGTGTAACGACGCCAACACAGAAAACATCGGGGACAAGACCGCAGTTAAAGATCATCTGGTACATAAGAGCAAGGTGATTTAACACATTGTCACCCCCAATAGCCAGATGCATTCCACAAATATTATCATCACCTCGAGAATACTTCTTTTTCAGTTTAGATAGCATATGACGGATACAAGAGACAGTAACAACGAACCCGACACTTCGTTAATTTGACGCTAGGAGGGAGTCGAGCTCTTTTTCGAACTCTTTCTCGAGAGCCTTGTTCGGCGGTGAGAATTCGGCGGTGAAATATTTATTCCAATCACTTTCACTTGGCAAAATTTCTTTTTTGCGAGATTTCGGCCTCTTTTTCTTTTTAATATACTTCCAAACTGCATTTGGGTCACCTTCAAGCACTTTGCAATTCTGGTCAATTAAGTCGGTTCGGTGTTTAGCAAGGGTTTTGGCGAATTTTCCCTTAGTATATATCCTGATATCATTCAAGACACCTTGACGAGGGCACCCACACTTGTTTCATAGTGTATACCAGAATTTAGATCGATTACAAGACTGGGACAACTGTACATTCTGAGACCACTGTGGATTTTCACTTCCGATTCGAACTTTTCGTGTCGGAACTGCAGCCTTTTCTGCACAGCGTAGGGCATGTGTAATTTCTGCACAGTAATTGTTCAGGAGTATCTGCTTTTCATTATCGGGAACAGGCGAACCTTGTTGAAGCAGTTGAAATGGGACCTTTATCTTTTAAAGTATATTATCATACACGGACTTGAAAAGCGCAGAGTCGGCTTTTCCCCACTCAGATTTTACCACCCATTTACGGTGACATTCATCGGGCTGAGTAGGTTTATCAGTGACACAGAACACATTCGAGATGGGTAAGTGGTCGGAAGCACAGATGCTTAATTTTACCCTACATTTTCCGTTTGTCTTCACATCTGCAGAGCACAACATTCAGTCAAGGGAGGATACAGAGCCGGAGTTGTGTACATACGTGTAGTCCAGGTCATTTTCAAGTACACGGAGACTTTCACAGGCAGCTACCAGAACCTGAGTTCTCGGGCTGTTGTCACACAGGTTACAGTTCATGTCTCCGGTTACAATGCATGACAGTTTTTGCGTAACACATCCGTCAACTGCTCCACAAATCTGTCCACAAGCAACATTGAATCTTGCATCAGATTCATCGTCACGATAATCCATGGGCATATAGACACAGAATAGAGCTCTATCAGCAATTCGGACACCGACGAAGAAATCAGACTGCTTGTACAAGGAAGGATTAAGACTTCTGCGTACCAGTATTGAAATACCACTAGAGGGTCTACCTCTGCCAGAACGCTTTGCAGGAACACTGAATACGCTGGAACTGTCATTGACCTCAAGAAGCTGAAGTCCTTCTGTTGTAAAAAAGTGCTCCTGTAGACAGACTACGTCATATTCTTGTACTAATTGCTCAACCAGAGGTAGTTTAGCCAGAACTCCACCAATCATGTTCCATGATACAACTTTGAGTTCAAGATTATTCATTGTTTTAACGCTTTCTGTGCTTCAGTGTCTTAAAAACTGTAACAGGGATAATTTGCCGAACCACGGAAAGCACAGTTCAAGGGGTTCTGACAAGGATGGTCCTTTGAGCTGAAGTATTTCCCATCACAACGGGAGCACTTTGGCAGATTTGGAAATGTCTTTGCTGCGTGGCCGAAGCATTGACTCTTGTAGCACTGGATTGGCATAAATTTGTATTCGTGAATCGGCAGCCGCTCATACCCAATCACGGGGGGAGACTTGATTGCACTCTGTAGGTCTTCACGCGAATCAAACTTCAGTTTGAATGACCTGGTTTTGCCTATTCCAGTAGCTTCGACACATTTCAACCCTAAACTGCGTAAGTCCTCTTCTGAAATACTAGCAGGGACGTGACGAATTATCCCGAAGAAAGAGGGGTTTTTTACTCTCGCGACAACGGAATTATCGGTACTGGTAATAGCCTGTGCAATGGAATCGGCGGTCGCTTTGTCTTTCACGAGAACGCTCTAAGCACTCTTACGAGGCCTCAGTTCGACGATGTCATTGCTTGTCTGTCCGCTAAGTCCATTTAAAGTCTTTCCGTGATTCGGGATCAGTTAGTCCTTGGGGCGGATTCTTGAGAACTATGGCGTAAGTCTGTTTATACTTTCCGTTATTATCGCGCGATTGATAGGAATCACTCAGCTGGTACTCAGACTGAACGAATCTGTCAAACTCTCGGTAAAGCTCTCCCACTTTTCTCGTCAAAGTTGCACTTATCTTGCCAGGAATAATCGGTATGTCATCAGGTTTATATAATACGAACCGCGGGAGCAAAATGTTTTTTTCGTTACACATCTTAAAAACTTTCGTTATGTCAATGACATTATCCGAACTTTTGTCTCTTGCAGTCACTCTCGTTACATAATCGGCTTCATCCCAAATCACCTTTTTCGCTTCCAATATATCCACATCGGAGAAATGTGATACCGCACTTTTGACAATACTGTCTATCAGGTTTCCAGCCTTCATCGCCCGCTCAACAAAGTTCAGTACAGCATTTAACACAAGCTTCACGCTTACCATTTTGCTACAGAATGATTATTACGCAATCCGCGAGCGCAGAATAAGTACAAACAACATCAAGGAACCTAGGAACAAGGGAAGCGTAAGGACCCCCTCAACTGTTCCCCGCATTTTACAGGTAATTTAATACCGGCGGGTACTACTTCACTTGCGGTATGTTCCTTCCCCTCTTTTGCTAGTTCCCAGTACACTTCTTAACAAAGAAGAATAAAAAAATGGCATTATAAAGACTTGAAACTATAAATGCCGTGCCAATTTACCCACGAAAAAATATTGCACTGGTGAAAATACCCAGTGAAAAGGGCTTATTCTAACAATTGGAGAAGGTCAAACATACACTATTTGACAAAAAATCTATCTTTGGAGGGTGAACAACAACAGGAAAAGACCTCAAAATAATTCAGAAACTTTTAAGGGCATTGCCAATACCCTTGGCAATGCTGTTACAACAGACGGCACTCTGTTAGCTGGCTCTAAGTGTTGCCAATTCCAGCTCCCTGGTTTTCTCCTGAATATCCCAGGCTTAAGATCATCAAAACTTAAGATCATTCAGTTATAAATTGAAAAGTTTATAACTCAGGTAAATTAATCACAAAAATATTTTGATTTTAAAGCACAATCTAAAACTAATTCTTCTTCCTACTCGTCATTGTTATCGTCCTCATCCTGTCTTGCTGCAGCGTTAGCACATAACACCCCTGCATCTGAGAGACTCACAGCCGCTGGTGCACTGGCACCGCTTTATCTTCAGCTGATTTTCTGGTGTTGATGAAGCATCTGCCTTAAAGTAAAATACATATTCCGTGACAAAGAGAGCCATCAATCCTACTCTTCGGGCATTAGCGAATTGGACGTGTCGTGACAATTCATTATTTGCAAATACCACCTGTAAAAGTAGTACTTTGGGGCAGTCAAAGTCGATGGAAGCCACTGCAGGTTTCCTACGCCGTCAAGTCTAGGTGTTGTATCGCAGCCAGACATTGCGTGGCAAACGAGTAGATTTTCTACTGCTTCGGTTCCCAGTTTGTTCTTGATCCTTTTTATGTCATACACTCGTCGGTTATTTTCATGCGTGTCTGTCTGCATAAAGATATTACATGCATCGAGCTTGGCTTGGTACAGCAGAAGGACTAATAAGTCGGTATCATTCCCAATCAAAGTGGTCGACAAAGTTTCAGTGCAACTGACTACAGTTAGTACAATTAAGACATCGATATCATACTGATCATGTAGCACTTTACATTCTTAGTTCGCCAGCCTCTCAGTAAGTAGATCGTGTGCAATTTATCGTTGTTGGTATATAAATGTAAGAGTAAAAAATTACCACTGCCTCGCCGAAATGTCTTGTGACATAATATGCGTAAGATCCTGCCACCTAAGAGTACGTGTTGAAAGAATGTGTTGAATAGAAAGGGAACATGTTCCCTTTCTGTACTAAAGGAATTTATTTACATATCTTAAAGATATAAACATATTTTGAAGTTTATTTTAGCAACAAATTATTGTTCTAAATTCCAAAAAATAAGCTAACAAATCGTGTTTATCCTTTCTGAAATCCGGGACCTGTTCCTTTTCCGCATTTAAGTGAAATTATTAAAGTAACAAGGAAAGTGAAAATTAAATCTTGTTTAACTAGTAAAGTTGATATTTGCATACAGCTAAATATATCTCAAAAATTAAAAGAAATTGATAATTCAACAGTACATGAAAGAGAAGCAGTTGTGAAGTTTTTGGTAAAAGCAGATACCAAAATAACAAAAAAAAAAAAAAAAAAAACGCCACTGAAAAATCGGCAAAACCCATGGCTCCAACTAGCTAAAGAGGGGTATATTTATATTGAAGATTTAGTTGTTTTCGGGGATCGACAAATTGTTAATGTTTAAATTTTTACGGACGAAAAGCGTTGTCAAAGTTAACAAATGCTCATTTATTTGCACTGTTCGGCGTGGCAACACCGACGAAAACGGGATACTGCCCTAAAAGCTTCATAATTTCTGAATATTATTAGAATAAAAATATTAGAAAATAACAATTTAGGTAAGAATGGAGCTGAGATGGATCCAAGGGGCAAAATGTTTTTATTTTGATCTCCTTGGTACTTTAAGCATTTTTTTTTATTTTGTTCATCATCACATTTAATCACATCATCGTCACATTTCATCATTTTATACATCATCACATTTCATCACGTCACTATTCATCACAGAAGTTTGTCCTTCGTTTAAAACAATATTTGCACATCAGTATAGCATAATAATTAATTGCTTATCTCAATCTGCAGTTAGATACTCAAATATTAATAAAAAGAAAGAACAACATAAGCTTAAAATTATCTTCCCCGCCCTCATTGACAAAGGTCTTACCTTTAGACCAGAGTAGGCAATACAACTGAGGCTTCTCACTCGGTTCCGTAATTCAATTTGCTTCATTCTTAAAGTTATTAGATACCCAAGTAAAACACCTATTGAGACTCCAGCCAAAAAGCATACCAAATTTGGGTGTGTAACTGAAATAAGATTGACTTAGTACAAAAAAGCGATTAGACTTATTGTAAAAAAAGGAGGAAATAAAAACTGAACTATTTCGTAGAAAATATTTTTGAAATTGCACTATTTCAAGGAACTGTTTCTAACTGAACCGTTTCATAAAAGGAGTTATATCCAGGTCATCATTTACCAATAGGCCGACTAGGCCCTGGCCTAGGGGCGCACAATGCAGGGGGTTGCAATAAATTATTACTGAGTGACCCTTTTCTTAACAAAAACTGTACTGATGTGATTTATCGTCAAAGTGACAGGTGCGCCCCGCCACCACGCTTTCTATTCGCAGAAGTGATTTTAAAACGCCACAAGAATTCCGTGGTCACTAATAAACTGTCAGATGTCTCCCAAGAATGGCAGCTGAGAGTTCGGTATTACTTCTCTCTTTCATTACCTTTGGCTCATGAGTTATGTTCCGTTCAGTGATTTCATTATCCCCGAATTTTTTGGGATTTCCCCAAAAATCCCACAAAACCAGAGTGGCAAAAACACTCGGGGCTCGAAGCGTAAAAGCTTTAAATCAAACCCTGGGTTTAAGCAGATTTTCAACCCGTTTATTTGAATATTATTCCCCCTATGCCTTCCCAAGGCCAGAACATAGTTTGCACTTTACTGAAAAAAATATAAATGTTTTTACTTTTATAGCTTTAATGTATCAAATAATATTAACATTTTGATTACTGAATATCAGTATATTTTTATTAAACTGACCTTAAACATACATTTGTACTTTTTTCATTAAATGGCGAATTTTTTTAGTACATTCAGAATTCCATGTAGTTTTGAACCCTACTTATGCCATCATCCTCTCGTTTTGAATTTGAGTGGGTCATTTATTCTAAGTTCTTTTCGTTTTGGGTTTCATTTATTTGTCGATGCTGATTTGCGGTAGTTTGACGCTTGGTAGATCATTTGATCTTATTTTTTGCTTAATGGAGTTCTTTACTTTTCTTTGAAAAACTTATTTTGTGGAAAAAGTGTTTTTTAATTAATTTCTGTTCGTTTTATATTAACATAGTCTTTTCAGAGAAAAAGAAAATAATACTTTAAATCTTTTCACTTTTTTAAGAATTTATAGTTTGGCCTGCTATTTGTATGCTGGAGAAAACCTTTCAGCAATTTTTAACAACATACACATTCTTAAAAATCTGGACACAAATAGTAGTGTTTAATTTAGTTTCATACCTCCTCTAGTTGACCTGAAATGAAAATCTTGATACCATTCACAAAAAAATCTGTTTACTTTCTTCGATAGCTCGGATACACTTACGCTATTTTGATTTGGTTAAATTTTAAGAGCACAAGCAGCCCCGAAAGTTTGAACATAATACCCTCCGTCGTACTTGGGATACTGCTGAGATGCATTATTGGGAATTAGCATTAACACAGTGCATTTTGATTTAATCTTATGGCAACATTTAGTTTTTAAACATAAAGTCAAATGGCAGGGTGGGCGTGGGAGGGGGATTAGTTTCCCTCCAATCACTTTCGACTATTAAAAAGGGCATCAGCCCTTTCTATTTTCAATCAAATGAGCCCTTTTCAAAGTTCCTACGACAACTCCTTCGATACAAAGTGCCCTGGTCTAAACAACAACAACAACAAAAAACTAATATATTATACCCACATCCATCTTTACTATAAAACCGTCAAGTCTTCCAATCACTTTCGCCTATTAAAAAGGGCACTAGGTCTTTCGATTTCCGATCGAATGAGCCCTTTTTGAGTTTCTACGACAAAACTTCTTATAAACACCTTATATATCCCCAGGGCATAAATTGCAACCCTTACCCTAAGGGCTGTGAGGGTGGTTGTCATCCCCTAAGACCTGATATCCAGAAATTTCAACTACGTTACACAAAATGGCTAACTCAAAATTTCGATTGGATGTGCTTGGGAAAATGGTTAGCGTGGGAGGGGCGGTGGTCTTTCTCCGACCACTTTTAACTATTAAAAAAGGCACTAGCCCTTTAATTTCCAATCAAATGATCCCTTTTGAAGTGTCTATGGCAACGCTTTCAATAAAAACCTTAAATGCCCCCGGGGGATAACTTACAACCCTCGCCCTGAAGGCTGGGGGGGGGGGGGGTGTCATCCTCAAAGACCTAAAATTTCTACAACAACTTTCTATATAAACCTTATATGCTCCCAGGGCATAACTTACAACCCTTGCACTGAGGGCTCTGATGGGGTTATCATCCTAAAAACCCAATTTCCAGAACCTTCTACTACGTTGAACAAAATGGCTCTCTGAAAATTTTGATTGGATGTGTTTGGGGGAATGGTGGGCGGAGAGGGAGGGTTAGTTACCCTCAAGTCACTGTTAACTATAAACAAGATCCAGATCCATCTAGATTTGCAATTGAATCAGCCTATTCTGAAGTTTTTACTACTACTATATGGGTTCACTCCTTGATTGCCCCCTGGGCATGACTTACACCCTTCGCCCGGGGGGCTCTGGGGGGGTTTGTCATCCATAAATGCATAATTTATAGAACTTTCAACTACGTTGAACAAAATGGCTATCTCTAAACTTCGATTGAATGGGTTTGGGGAAATGGTGAGCGTGAGGGGGGGGGGTTAATTACTCTCCACTCATTTTCGACTATTAAAAAGGGCAATTTCAATTCCTAAACAAATTAGCCCTTTATGAAATTTCTGCAACAACGTTCTATGTAAACCTAATATGCCCCCAGGGCATAACTTGCCAACCTTGCACTGAGGGCTTTGATGGGGTTATCATCCTAAAAGACCTAATTTCCAGAACTTTCGACTAAGTTGAACAAAATTGATATCTCAAAATTTTGATTGGATGTGTTTGGGGAAATGGTGGGCGTGAGAGAGGGGTTAGTTGCCCTTCAATCACATTTGACTATTAAAAGGGCACTAGCCCTTTTAATTTTCACTTAATGAGCCCTTTTTGATGTTTTTACAACATCGCTTTCTATAAAAAACCTTACAAGCTCCTAGGGCATAACTTATAACCCTTGCCATGAGGGTTGTGGGGGGATGGGTTGTCATCCTTAAAGACCTAATTTCCAAAACTTACAACTACGCTGAATAAAATGGCTATCTAAAAAATTTTATTGGATCTGTTTGGAGAAAAGGTGGGCGAGAGAGGGGGTTGGTTGCCCTCAAATCACTTTCGACAACTAAAAAGGGCACTAGCCCTTTGAATTTCCAATCGAAAGAGCCTTTTTTCAAATTTCTACGATAAAGATTTAAATAAAAACCGCATATGCCCCCAGGGCATAACTTATAACCCTTGCCCTGAAGACTGTGGGGGGAGTGTCCTGTTCAAAGGTATAATTTCCTGAACATTAAACTGCGTGGAACAAATGGCTATCGAAAAATTTTGATTGGATATGTTTGCGAAAATTATGGACGTGCAAGGGGTTTTAGTTGACTTCCAATCACTTTCGACTATTAAAAAAGGCACTAGCTATTTCAATTTCCAATCGAATGAGCCCTTTTTGAAGTTTCTACTACGACGCGTTCTATAAAAACCTCATATACCCTCAGGGTATAACTTACAACCCTTGCCCTGAGGGCTGTGGGGGAGTGTCCTCCTCAAAAATATAATTTCTATCTGGAAATCCACAACACTGAACGAAATGGCTATCTAAAAATTTTGATTGGTTGTGTTTGGGGAACAAGTGGGCGAGAAAGGGGGGGCTAGTTGCCCTCAAATCACTTTCGACTGTTAAAAAGGGGCACTAGACCTTTGAATTTCCAATCGAATGAGCCCTTTTTCAAGTTTCAACGACAAAGATTTCAAAAAAAAACTATATGCCCCCAGGGCATAACTTATAACCCTTGACCTGAAGACTGTGGGGGGAGTGTCCTGCTCAAAGATATAATTTCCTGAACTTTAACTTCGTGGAACAAAATGGCTATCTCAAAATTTTGATGGGATGTGTTTGGGGAAATGGTGGGCGTGGAAGGGGTTCTAGTTGCCTTCCAATTACTTTCGACTATTAAAAAGGGCACTAGCCATTTCAATTTTTAATCGAATGAGCCCTTTTTTATGCCCCCAGGGCACAACTTAGAACTCTTTTTCTGAGGGCTGTGAGGGGAGTGTCCTACTCAAAGACTTAATTTACAGAACTTAAAACTACGTTGAATAAAATGGCTATCTCAAAATTTTGATTGGATGTGTTTGGGGGAATGATGGGCGTGGGGGGGGGGGGCTAGTTGCCCTCCAATCATTTTCGACTATTAAAAGGGGCACGAGCCCTTTGGATTTCCAGTCGAATGAGCCTTTTTTGAAGTTTCTACGACAGTGCCTTCAATAAAAAACCTTATATGCCCCCAGGGCATAACTTACAACCCTTGCCCTGAAGGCTTTGGGGGAGTGTCCTTTTCAAAATCATAATTACTATCTGGAAATCAACTACGCTGAACAAAATGGCTATCTCAAAATTTTGATTGGATGTATTTCCGGAACTGGTGGGCATGAAAGGGATGTTAGTTGCCTTCCAATCACTTTGGACTATTAAAAAGGGCACAAGCCACTCCAATTTCCCATTGAATGAGCCCTTTTCGAAGTTTCTACGGCAACCTCTTCGATATTGAAGTGCCCTGCTCTAAAGGAAAATAAATAATGAATAATACATTGTGCCAACATCGTTCTTATATGCCCTCAGGGTATAACTTAAAACCCTTGCCCCTAGGGTTGTGGGGGTGTGTCCTCCTCAAAAACATATTTTCTATCTGGGCTAGTTGCCCTCCAATCACTTTCGACTATTAAAAAGGGTAGTACCGCCTCGTTTTTCCAATCGAGTGAGCCTTTTTTGAAGTTTCTAATACAACGCAGTGTATATAAACCTTATATACCCTCAGGGCATAGCTTTAAACCTTTACCCTGGGAGTTGTAGGGTAGTGTCCTTCTCAAAAACATATTTTCTATCTGGAAATCAACTACGCTTAACAAAATGGCTATCTCAAAATTTTGATTGGATGTGTTTGGGGGAATGATGAGCGTGGGGTGGGGGTGTCGGGTGGCTAGTTGCCCTCCAATCACTTTCGACTGTTAAAAAGGGCACTAGCCACCCCAATTTCCAATCGAATGAGCCCTTTTCGAAGTTTCTACGACAACTCCTTTGATACAAAGTGCCCGGGTATGGAGAAAAAAGAAAAAAAAATACATTGTGCCCATATCGTTCTTTACTTAGGCAGCGCTATCGCGCTGCCTATGATTTCAGTGAGTTTAAATTAAGTTTAAAAGTGAGTTTAAATTATTATAGGACTTCTTTTCTGCCTGTCTGCGGGATTTTTTACAATTAATTTCTGCTTGTTTTTGATTGCCAAAAATTTTTTATTGGTTATTATAGTCAATATTTCTCCAGTTTTCATGTCTTCAGGTTAAGAATTTAAACATTGGTTCTAATTTATTGGTTCTAATTAGTCTCTTTTAATTTATTACAAGTTACCCCTTAACGTTCCCAAATAGCTTCAAGTAAATACCATTAGCCGTCCCTGAGATATTGCGCATACGTCCTTTGGAAAGCCAGGATGCATATATTGCCTTTTGACCGAGTTCAACGTCTTCCTAATTTTATCTAAAAGTTTTAACTTAATACCGTCAACTGTTCCTAAGATATTTCACCCATTGCACAAAACGTTTTAACCAGATGGACGTACATATTATCTACTGATTTAATACAACATCCCCTTTAAAGTTTCAACTTTATACGATTAGTCAATCCTAATATATACTTTTATCATTAGCCGCTCCTATGGTGATAAAATTATGCCCTTTTGATAACCTGGATGCACATATTCTCTTTTGATTTAGTTAACCTTCCCCCTAAACAGTCCCTGAAGTTTCACCTCAATACCCTTAGCCTTTTCTGACATACCCAAAATCAAATATTACCCCTCTTTCCCATTCCTATATCTACACACTGGCCGCATTGCATAATTTACAACCCCTTCCCCGGGGACTGGACCATTCCCCGAGGCATAGACTTTAGACTATTTTGGACAGTTTTCAACTATTTTGACGTTTTTTTATATGTTAAATGCAATGTCTTTATTTTGGAGTGGTATATGTAAAATCATGCTTGTAGTCTTTAAGCAAGATGTACTGAAAGATGTTTTGTCCCAATAATGGACAGTGTCCCGTACCTCCTATGAGGTAAAAACGTATCTGCAAATGTGCCAGAAGGTAAAGACCATTAGAGCAGGCTAATGCCTTTTATCAAGTTCAAAAACTTTTATAAAGTTCTTCGTATGTTTTGAACTTGTAAGATGGTCATGCACCACCTTTTGGGAATGCATTTTGATGAAATACCAAAGTGCTGCTTAAACACTACTTCTATGTGCACCATGGACGTACGCAGGGGGGGGCTCCGGGCCAGCCCCCCCCCCCGAAATCTCACAATTTGTTCCCATAGTTTTTTTATTTTTCTCACAGAATAATGGGTTTGAAGGATTTGCCCCCCCCCCTTCGAAACAAAAACCTGCCTACGTGCCTTATGTGCACAATATAATATTCAGTAAGTTTACAGAACATGTTAGTATAGCCTATGTTGCAGGACTGACTGAAAACTCCTTGTACTATACGAGCCTTCCTTACTCTTTCATTTATTTTTGAAATAGTATGTGACTACCTGAATGGTTTTGGGTATCAAGGTCTTCTGGAACCAGCTGGGCAAATACTCGATTACCCTCAGAATCAACAGCATTTCAGGCGTCATACAAATAGATCATGGAGAACACTCCATAGCAAGTGGCCTAGAAAGGCTGCGATTCTCAAACTTTTTATAGGAAATCGTACAATCTGGAAGGTGGAATTTTCAGTTGAGGCTTTAGGGGTAGTGCCTGCAATAGACCTATTGCAGCGTCCATTGAAGTCCTAGTTGATCACCTTGGCCACAGGTTCGAGTAGCAGCATAAACCAAAACATACTTACACTTAGATCTAAGTAAAAAATCAATTCTTGAAATTGATTCAGATACGTCAACCCCAGTAATCTGTTCTATGTAGGAAAATGTCACATCACGAATTCTTGATTTAACTCGAAGGAAAGCTTTCAATGTTTCAGCATGTAAATATTTAACTACATCAGGGCATCGCATTTCCCGGATGTGAGCTGTCCCATTATTGAGTTGACTTCTCCACCAGTATGACGAATTCCAATGCAGCTAGAAAACAAAACCTTTAAAGTTAATGGTCAAAGTACATAAATAAGACCACACAAGCCTGAACCTTCAGATGAGGGAGCAGCAGATTTTTTGAACAGATTGAGGGAATAAAATGCTTTAAAATTACATCTTGAGGCAATTTCTATAGGATATGCTTTGCAGAAACAGCCACTCTTATCTAATCCATAGTTAGGTAAATGTTGTGCACACCTTATTTTGTTAGAGTTTATATTATTGTGATGTCTTCTTAATTGTAAACTTTAGTGTTGCACATGTATTTATTTATTAGTGATTCCTGATATCCCAAGTTATATGCTCTATTAAGCACTAGCCATGCTCTGTCACATTGGTTTTCATTCTATGCATAAGAAAGTCAATTCAGCGCTTCATATTATTTACACAAACGTCTACAAAGGGGGTGGGTATTCTGAGAAGCTCCTCCAGAGACCAGGGCCGTCAAGTATCAGGGGTACCCCCCCTCCATTTTTTTGGCACTCAGTAAAAAAAAGAGTCGGTGGCGCAAAGTGCCACGATTTTTCCAACTCCACCAAAAAGTTTTCTCCCGTTAAATAAATACCACGAAAATAGTGACATGTCATCTACAGAAATCTCGAAACTTGGTCGGTAAACCCAGCGTGTTACCGACTCCTGCCGCGATTTTGCAGATAGCGCCACAATTTTCCATTTGGTTAAATAAAGAGCATGAAAATAGTTACATGGAATATACCAAAATTTGTGACCATTCCATTCTTTTTGCTTCTGGAATTTTTCCCCTTCTTAAGAAAAAATAATTAAAAAGAGACCGGGTTAATTATTTCAGATTTTGTAAATTTTTGTTGTTTCTTCCGCCTTGGACAAACACCGTGTTCACATGAACAAATTTCTTGTTCCTGATATTACTGTAAAACTGGAAGTACTACACAGAAAGCTTTCAAATACCGCTTGTATCCATTTTCCTCCGCATCACCACCTTATCAGGTTTGTTCAGTCGTAAGTTATTTTCCTTATTTTGTTTGTTTGTTTTTCTCTCTTTGGTTACTCCACATTTTTAAGCATTGTAAACAGTGAGTAAAAATCAAATAATGATAACAATAAAGACAAATTGCGTCTATATTTCTCTATGTTACTGCTTTATTAGATTCTTCAAGTTATGAGTTTTTTTCTCTTCTTCTTTTCCCCCTCCTTTTATGTTATTTCTCTTTTGTTTTAGTATCTTTTATATTTTATGTGTTACTCTGTAACTGCTTTTCTTGTGATTTCTGATTTTATTTGTATTGTATTTTTATGTGTTTTTCTTCGTGTTACTCCACGTATTATACCTTTGTATAGTGTGGGTCAAAAATAAATAATAATAATAATAATAATATCGATCGGAAAATGCAGCGGTTTTATCGACTCGTGCAGTTATGTTACTTATCGTATTCCACACGTTATGCTAATTATTGATAAAAAAAAAACAGTCAGTAAAAATGACCAACCGGTCGGTAAAGTTCCTCGCCCCCCTCCAAAGATTTTGGGTAGTAACGACCCTGGCAGAGACATGTCCAAAAAATTACTTCTAGAATAATTGTGGCCTAAGAGAGATTAGCTCTTTTCAAGTTTTAGTTAACACGCACTTCCCTATCCAAAATCTCACATCCCTCCCCAATAACAGGACATCAGAGGTGGGCAAGAAGGTCTTGCCAAGCTTTTAAAGCATATAGTATCTGAAAATCTAGTATTTTAGAAATAAAGTATCTTAAAAATTTGTGTGGAACTTCAAATGAAAAAAATACCTATACTAACAGGAATCAACGAAGGAAAAGTCCATCTGTACTTGACATCCCCAATATCATTTATCTATTACATCACCAGGGGCTTAGCTCCAGCATTTTATTGGAGGGCAAGAGAGGTCCATATTCAGATAGTAAAGGGGCATGGGCTATATAATAAACTTTTTTCTCCAAATTACTGGGGGGCAGATGCCCCCCTCCCCCCCCCCCCAAATTTCGCCCCTGTACATCACTGGAGGTTTTTCTCATGCAATATTGGGTAATGACCTCCCTCTGAAGAAATTGAAAATTTGGTCTCAAAATACATATTTAGTATTTTTTTTTACCCTGGCAGAATTTACATTTTTCATTAGTTTAGATTTGCAGCTGGCAAATTCTACCCTAAACTCAGACTAGTGTACATAGATGAATTCGTAAATTCGTGGTTTTCCTCTAAGACTGCTGTCCTGTTCAGATAGATACTAGTAGAATATATAAGATATATAAAATAAAACATATAAGATATATAAAATAAAATATATAAGATAAATATAAGTAAAACAATTCCCTTAAAATATAACTAAAATAACTTACCGTATTTCAGGAAATTTCACCCTCTAGCTACTTCACAAAATGATATGACTCCCCCCCCCCGCCCCCGTGTGCGTAGGTATGTCATATCAAGAACTTAAAATACAAATGTTGTAATGCTTCATACCACAACACAAATCAAAACATGAAAATTGAAAATAAAACCTAAAACAGTCAAAACAAAGCAAATAGTAAAAACTATAAATTAAACAAAATGAGCAAACACAAAATAGATATATAAAGAGGAAGTTCAGCAAAAAAAGACCAAACCTAACTTTTACGAATTTTATTGAATGGCCCTGCAAATATTTGTGAGGTTAAGACTCTTTCCTGCTCCAAAAAAAAGCGAGAATAAAAGAAAATTCCATAAACTATGTGCATGTTTATACAAGGGCTAAAAAAAGTCTTTTGCCTACATACCCTTCCTCTTCAAAATGGTTCAGACGCTGCAAGCACAGGACCTTGGCAGTGCTTTTGGTTTGAATTATTAGAAATCTAATTAAAAACAACAAGAGTAAGTGACTGACATGAAGGCACTCGTTTACATATTACTTCAGTTTTAACTTTGCACCAGTACACAGTCTAAGCCAAATACTTAGGCATCTGATAAAAAAGGAAACTCAAGTCTGATGCTGAAAAAAGGAGCAACATTACTCAACATAACCATTGAGTTAGCATAGAAGGAACCTATCTTGGCCTGTAGATAAATGTGATGCAACCTGCACGCCTCCTTTCAACCAGAATGGGAGTAAACCACTGCAGCAGCAATCCTAAGGTATAATTGACGGCTCCTCCTTGATGCCTTGGGTGCCTCAGGAGGTGCAAACGGTCCTAAGGTCTAAGGTACATTACAAGAATGTAACAAAATTAAAATCAGCAGTTATATTACATTTCTTGTCTTTTGCTTTCATTGTGCAGAAAATAAAAGAATCATTCTTGCCAAAATGTATATTTGTGCACATTTTTTAAATAGTCAATGTTCTGCAAGGTCGCCTACCACTTATGATTTTATAAGCAAGACATATTCTAAAAGCAAAATATTCCATCTACCTTCCAAAATTTTTAAGTTGAATTCAAACTAACTTAGACCTCTAAACTACCAAGGGCAATAGATTTAAAACATTTTTGCTCCCTGGAAATGTTTATCCCATTAGGTCTAATCATACATAAAAACCTCAATTTTCTCAGATTTTTTTGGAGTTGTTCCCAGATTTTGAAGTTTTTGAGGCAGTACTACATTTTGTCTGTGTCACCATGTTGTGCCTATGGATTGTTCTGGATATCCGGCTTACTGACTGTATTTCAAACAGTAGGCTGTATGAAAAGTGTGGTTTAATCCCGCTTTCTAGGGCTATAATGAGAGAAAAGTTGAGATGGCTAGGGCATGTTCTGTGGATGAAAGATGACAGATTGTCTGTGGTGGGGTGTGATGATATCACAAAGAAAGATTTAAAGGAAACGGGAGTTTCCTGGGAGGGTGTAAAGAGGAAGGCTTTGAATAGATTGGGATGGAGGAGGAGCATGCGTAGCTGTGTTGGCCTTAATCGACTTGGTGCTGTGGTGAGTTGTTAGTAGTAGTAGCAGTAACACCATGTTGAACCATGAAAATAAACAAACAAAACTAATTAGTTAAAATTTAACAAGGTTTTCCCTAGAGACAGCTACACCTTTAAAGGGAAGCAACACCTTTTTAAACTGTTTAGTACCCTGTGTTTTTAGCTTAATTTTTGCTGATTTTCCACCCATTTGTATTTGCTATTTGGCACCTGTTACTAAAAAAAACTGCATACGGATATCTTTTTCATTAAAAATAAGTTTCGTAATTTAAGTCAAATAGGCTTATTTAAGTTTCCGCCAAATCAATTCAAACACTTTTACTGTCCTTGGTAATTTAAATAAAATCCAGATTTTTTTTTCAATTTAAAAGTAAGCTTCTTTTGAATATTCCAAGTTCTACTGGACCAGGTTCATCACGATCAGTAATATCAGTAGTGTTGAATTCCTATTAACTGTAAATTATTATAATTAAGTTATTATATCGTTTATTCAGTAATAAATTCCCAATATTAAAGTGCATAAGTTTCACTCTTATCTCTTTACCATGCCCAGCTTAGCTTGCCTTCTCAAAATCCCAGTACTATCTGCAAGAAAGTTATCACAGAAGTCACAAATAAACCTTATGGGATTCGAAAACATATATATATATATATATATATATATATATATATATATATATATATATATATATATATATATATATATATATATATATATATATATATATATATATATATATATATATATATATATATATATATATGTATATATATATATTATTAACGTAAGCCTTTTTTTTATTACTGTTTTAAAGCCCTAAGAAGTAAGAATAAAGTTGAAATTTGTTTGTAAAACAATACGGATATAAAAACAATCTAAAATCCTGTTTGGGAGATGAAATTTAAAGTAAAAAAGACAAAAATACCTGCAGCTCCTTGGCCGAATCTCCAATAGCGTTTCTCACTCCTTCCATTGCTTGTACTGACATACATTTATCTAGAGCATATAAGAAAAGCTTGCATACAGAGACATAACTTCTTATCAATCATACAACTAGGCATATGTGCTTTTTCTAATATTGTACTGTAGTTATATTTCTGTTCAAAAAAAATATTCTAATCTAAAAAAAATTGAAACAGAGAATTATGGAAAACTTAAAACATTTGGTATCAGTTGTTTACGTTACATTCTATACTGAAGATTACATGTTTATAATGTCTAAACCTTCAGGGAAGATTGTCCTATATCATAGGCAGCAGAATACCACTGCCTAAGTAAAGAGCAATGTGAGCACAATATATAATTTTTTTCTGGTTAAGAAAAGATATTTCGTTTCACCAGAATAGGGTAAAGGCACTGATGATTCGACAGTTTTTGTGAAAAACAAATCACTTTTTCTATTCCGGAATGCTTAATTTAAAGACTTTTGATTTAAACAGGGTTTCAATATGTAGGGAAAACATCCAAGAATCTAACTGGTTGATTAGAAGTTTGAAGTTTTATCAGAGAAGGGTCCAAAACTTCGATTATATTAAATTCGAGAGTTTTCACCAGCAAATTCGACAGAACAAAAAAATAACCTGTTTTCGACGTAAGTCGGAACCCAATTCGACACATGTCGAAATACTTGGGGAATGCTTGTGGGTGGATGCTGGTGCATTCGACATGCCTATCCTTTTTACTTTATTTCTTCGTTTCTCTTCAACTTTGTTTGATATGTAAATGTATAAGACACTATTCAGATAGTGGAAGCAAAAAACTGAAAAAATTGCCTCAAGTATAGGAAAGAATTTGGATAATCATATGGAATGTAATTGTGTGACCTAGGTCACATGACTTTTTTCTTTTTCTTTCAGTGTTGCATATATGCCTCAAGAATAGCATCTCCAAACGCTATCTGGAATGGCCCACTTCCTCTCAGTTTTAATGGTACAGCAAAGATTTGTTGTTCACAGTGAAAAAGTTGTCAACATTTGGTCATTTCAAAGTTAATCTGTCATTTTAATCCACTTCAAAACTTCTTTATCAAGAAAAAGCTAATATGACAATATTTTAGAGAAGATCAGGTGCATCTTGACGCATTGGTGACCAAGTAAAAATGACCAAGTAATGACAGTTTGAACATTACATAGCTAAAAAATTGTCAGGAGCTAATTTTGTGTTAAAAACAAGAAACTGATTGAATTGAACATTCTTTTCTTATCTGGGTGTATTGGATATAGGTTCCACATTTTGCATTGTCATAATATAACAATGGCTTCCTGAGATGGTGTTCCAAGTCACAACTAAGCAAGGTTATCCCATTTTGAAAGAACATTTTGACAGTGGTTCCACAATTGCACAATTGAATCATTGGTGCCTTTATTCCAGTTTGATTTATAATATCAATGAAACTTTCTAAATGGGGGCAAGATAAACAGGTGGTTTTAGCACAGGTACTCCTAACAATAGCCCACAATGACCATGCAGATTCTAGATCCTTCTGGTTCCTTTCGCCTGCAGGTACACACTTTACTCTTTGGTATGTAGGTGTGCCCAATATACTTCATATGCAAATGCTAGTCAATGTCAAAAGTAAGTTTTGTTCCATTATCTATAATTTATTTCTCATACATAAAGAAAAAGCAAAATGATTGCATTATGTGGCCAAGCAGAGAGAAATAGCAAACTAAAAATGTAAAATGTTGCAAATGAACAGGGGCGTCCCGCGAGGGGGGGGGGGGGGCGCGACGTCCCCCCAACAATTTTGGCATTCGGTAAAATTTTCACCGAAGGCGTAAATTTCGGTAGAAATTTTGCAAAATTGGCCGAAATTTAGGAAAATTCTTGATTTCGTCAGAAAATTCGGCATGAATCAGGTAGTGATTCGGTAAAATTTACTAAGATCGCCCCCCCCCCCCCATAAAATGAGCCTCAGGGCACTCCTGCAAATGAACACAGTAAAATTCCATCTTAGCTTGTAGGCCTATTAAAAATGATAAAATAAGGCTGCCTAACAAGGATTTCCCTTAGGCCAGAGGAGGCCAGTGGCAAGTGTCTACATGAAAAGGGTTGTATATAACCTACAATCAAAGAGAATTATACTCAAATGAAAATTAAGAAAAAATATTGTAGTCAAAGTAAGCACCTAACTTTTCTTTTCTTCTAAGCCTGAAAAGTAGGGAAGGAGCAGAAGTAAAAGATTGAAAACACCTAAATTACCCAGGTTGGAATTTAGGATTTGGGCTCATTAATAAGCCCTTATTCACTCATTAACGTCTCAATCTCATTAGAAAATAGCTCCTTATCTAGAATTTTACAGAGTCTATTAACTTGAAGCTCTTTATGTTAAACTGTGCTGTAGTTAAAGGGCTTTTAACAACCCTAAAATTGATTTCAGTCTTATTGAAAGATTTTTCAGTAATAAAGATATGTGTTTTCTATAAGTTTGTATTGAGAAGTATGATTATAGGTTCAGTTTCTTGTTTTGGCATTGTACATGCTAATCTCATACTTATTAAGGCAATTTAGATGAATCCGATTACAAAAAAATCCACTTTCTAGGTGGCATACCCTAATAGCAATTTTATAGTGACTTAACTGTTGATTAGCTGTTCAAATACTGGGTATCTTTCCCAAAGGAGGAGAGGGCTGGGATTCAAGTGAGATAGTAGTAATTATTAAATTTTGAAAGACTGCAGTGTAACATAATAGAGTCAAGGATCTCCAGAAGAAAACTCTATAAGACAAAAGTGTAGCAGTTTTAGATTTCTAGCTCCATACTCTTTTCTATGTTTAAAGTTGGGTTTATGACAACTCTCCCTCTAAAGTTGGGTTTTATCCAACCCTGATAGTCTCAGATATAGCTCTAGGCCATATACAAAAATATAGATTAAAAGTAATGAAAGTCTTATTTTATAATATGCTGCAAGTCTTAATTAATCCTACTTCATCTTTCTTTTTATCTTCATCAATGTTTTTGGGTAATTTTTTTGATAACATAATTCTATTTGATCTTATAAAAAAAAAATACAGCTATCAGATTTGAAAAATCATGCTATTCATAACATGGGATTGCTATGTTTAGTAACTCTGTGAAATTCTTTGTCAGCCCACAAAAAAACACTGGTTTTGAAACATCTGTAAAAATATATTGTAAATCTTTCAACAAGGAGTGTCATTCATGGGTGCCCATAAGCTGAATTTTAGAGGAGGGGGCTTACCTGGTCTAATCAGCACTTCTAATGTTGGATATCCACCCCGGCTCCGCGCCAGCGCTTGCATCGATTGCCGCCGACGAGAGGCCCAGTCAACTGTCACCAAAGGGACGTGACGCCGCCGCCGCCAGGCTGGCGGCAGCGCCGTCCAATTAATTTGAGCCAATTGTTTATTGTGTCTACACTATGCTGGACCTTTTTTTTTCTCGTGTGGTTACAGATTTCGATTTTCCTACTTAGAAATCAAGTGTGGTTTTCAAAATTAAACAAACAAGTGTGCCACACAAATAATTTGCAAGAATTCATTGTGCTCCCAGGGGGACTTAAACGCCAAAAGCCTTATTCTTGAACGCCACCAATTAGAAGCTGGTCAACTGCCGCCTAAGTGTCATAACGACGCCACCACCTCAGCTGCTGGTGGCATTCCACTGACTTTGAATTATTTTGAGCCAATTCTTTATTGCATCAACTGAAATGTTGGAGCTTTTCTTTTCTCATGTGGTTAAGGATTTTGATTTTACTACTTAGAAATCAAGTGTGGTTTTCAAAATTAAACTAACAAGTGTGCACACAAATTATTTGCATGAATTCCTTGTGCTCCCAGGGGGCTTGAACACCTTATTCTTGAATGCTGCCAACAAGAGGCCTGGTCAACTACCCCCAAAGTGTCATAACGCTGCCACCACCTCAGCTGGTGGTGGCATTCTGCTGACTTTGAATTAATTTTAGCCAATTCTTTATTGTGTCAACTGCAATGTTGGAGCTTTTCTTTTCTGATGTGGTTAAGGATTTTGTGTTTCCTACTTAGAAATGAAGTGCGGTTTTCAAAATTAAACAAACAAATGTGCACACAAATAATTTGCATGAATTCCTTGTGCTTCCAGGGTAAATTTTTATTCAGCATTAGTTCTTGTAGCACATCCATTGAATAGACAATTGTCTTTTGAAGAGACATCAGATTAAATTCCATATAGGAACTTGGGATTTAAGGATGCCTCTATTTCAAGACACCTTGGTATAGCAAAGAATCAATGTTTCTTGACTGGGGATCTATTTAATACATCAAAAGAAATGAATGGGAAAAAAACTACAAATGCAAGTCTCTCTAATCACCAAGTCAATAGTTATATCTATTATACCACCTGGAAAATTAATTTTTCTTCACTAAATCTGTTCAAATTTTCTTAATAAGTATTTCATTAGTTTGAATATTTCATCCATATGCAATGGTAAGTATTTTAAATGCATAGACAGTTAATAGTAGAGACCTAATTGTAGTTGCAAATTTTAAGCTTACCTCTTATCTTGGAAAATAGGCTACTGTCCAATCTTAAACTAAGGATCTTAAAATTGAAGTATCTCAATCATGGACAGATTCAATCACTAACATCCGTTGTGAAAAAGTAGTCAGATTTAAATAGACTTGGCTATAAGATTGTAGTCAGCCAGTCCCAACTGTATGCATCAGGTCCAAGATTAAGAACCTGCTGTCCTTGTTTAGGGAAGATACATTTTAGTCAAAACATTTGTCCAAAATCACACACTGCCCAAGTACTGTTTTTCTTTTCTAAATTCTCTTTTGTGTAGTAGATATGATCTGGCTGTACTAGCCACTTTCAAACATCTGACCTCTGAGTAGGTTCTACCTTCTCCCTAATCGCCCTCATAGATGGATTTTACAAAGTCGCCAACTGCAACCTGAATCAAAAATAAGTTGACATTCCTTTTCACTATCTTGCCCAAGAGAACTGTCTGAGTTGCCATCAACAGTCACTCTCTGAACCTTTCCAGGTTCATTTTCACTCTCAGTGCTGTCTTCTCACCAAATCTCTTCACAGCCTGCTTCTTTCTTTTCTTGCTTCAATTTCTTCTTGTCCACCTCTTCTTTGCCTTTATTGTAGCAAAGGCAGCTCCAATCTTGGCTTTCACTGATGTATCAGTGAGCAGTTTTGTTCTGCCCTCCTTTCTTCCTTGAAGCATTTTGTTATTTTGGTAGTGCTGGGATGTGATTGTACATGCTCAGGTGTGACTATCCTATTTCATAGTGGCTGCAAAATCACAGGGCTTACTGAAAGCATTGGGTGAGAGGATGACAGTGCAGGTAAGGATGAGGCTGGGGTTAGAACCTCTAGTGAGCTTGGTAATTTGCCACCAGCTCCATGGGCTAAAAAACATTTGGTTGGTCTGTATTTAAGAACACAGACGTTCAATGTCAAAACCATCTAGATTGAAAGGGGACGAACTTTCCAATTCACTTCTGGAGTTTGATGGTTTGAAAACTAAGGGGAAAGATGTTCCTACTAATCCAGCTGTGATGAAAATGGTGACAGTTCTTCTCGAGGGTGACGGTTGTTCGACGAAAAAAAATACTACTAATTTTGATTATTAGCTTTGTTAGGAATACATAGCTGTTAGATATTTCAAACTATTATGCAAGAGTTCTGAAATGCCACAGCCATTTTGTTTCTACCAGATTTCTACTTCTCTTGATGAACAACAAAGAAGACCAGTATCCAGGCAGCAACTCACAAAGTTTCTAACTTGTGAATAAGCCAAAATCTGATGTAAATTTAATCTGAGATTTGAGAAACAGATCAAAACAAAAATTTTTGTGGTCAACAATGATTGTGCCAGCAGTGCACTGCTGCTATTTTTGCCCCCCTCCCCCTCCACCACTAACCTTCCCTTATTGGCATGGCGCCAGGTCTAGTTGTATAATAGAAATCTCAAAATATATATATATATATATATATATATATATATATATATATATATATATATATATATATATATATATATATATATATATAAGGCAGCATCATTTGGCCAGGGGGGGGGCTGGTGCCCTCCTCTGCCCTCCCTTATGGACACCCATAGATGGCCCTCATAGATGAATTTTACAAAGTTGCCAACTGCAACCCAAATCAAAAATAAGTTGACATTCCTTTTCACTAGCTTGCCCAAGAGAACTGTCTGAGTTGCCATCAACAGTCACTCTTTGAACCTTTCCAGTTTCATTTTGACTCTCAGTGCTGTCTTCTCACCAAACCTCTTCACAGCCTGCTTCTTTGTTTTTCTTGCTTCAATTTCTTCTTTTCTACCTCTTCTTTGCCTTCATTGTAGCAAAGGCAGCTCCAATCTTGGCTTTCACTGATGTATCAGTGAGCACTTTTGTTCTGCCCTCCTTTCTTCCTTGAAGCATTTTGTTTTCTTGGTGGTGGTGAGATGTGGTTGAACTTGTTCAGCTGTGACTATCCTATTTCATAGTGGTTGCAAAATCACAGGGCTTACTGAAAGCATTGGGTGATAGGATGGCAGTGCAGGTAAGGATGAGGCTGGGGTTAGAACCTCTAGTGAGCTTGGCAATTTGCCACCAGCTCCATGGGCTAAAAAACATTTGGTTTGTCTGTATTTAAGAACACAGACCTTCAATATCAAAACCATCTAGATTGAAAGTGGATATACCTTCCAAATCCCTTCTGGATTTTTGATAGTATGAAAGCTAAGGGGATAGATTTTCCTACCAATCCAGCTGTGATGTAAATGGCCACAGTTTTTCTCGATGGTGACGGTTGCTCGATAAAAAAAAATACTATCAATTTTGATAACTAATTCTGTTAGGAATACATAGTTGTTAGATATTTCAACTATTATGCAAGGGTTCTGAAATGCTACAGCCATTTCGTTTTTTCCAGATTTCTACCTCTCTTGATGAATAACGAAGAAGACCAGTATCCAGGCAGCAGCTCACAAAGTTTCTAACTTGTGAATAAGCCAAAATTTGATGTAAATTAAAGCTGAGATTTGAGAGACTGATCAAAACAAAATTTTTGTGGTCAACAATGATTGTGCCAGCAGTGCACTGCTGCTATTTTTTGTCCCCACCACCACCAACCTTCCCTTATTGGCATGGCACCAGGTCTAGTTGTATAATAGAAATCTAAAAAAAATACATATAAGGCAGCATCATTTGGACAGGGGGGGCTGGTGCCCTCTCTTATGGGCACCTCTGGTGTCATTCTTTCAAATCTGATAGCTTTGTACAAAATCAAATAAAATCATATTATGAAAAAAATTATTTAGAAACATGAATGAAGATCACAAAAAGGATGTTTATATAATTAACTAGGACTTGCTGCATATTAAAAAGCAACAACTTTTGTAAATTCATATAGTCCATGGCTATATCTGGTAGCATTACAGGGAAGGGGTGAATTGTCAAAAAAAAAAATTTTAATATATATAAAAAGAAGCATGAAATTAGTAGGCTAGTTATATAATGCAACTCATTTTGTTTTATTGTACTTCCTTCTTGAGAGCTGTAACTCTACTTTTTGGTGTTGCTGGTTATTTAGAATGGGGCTCAGTGGCATGACTCTATAAGCTTGGCTGGAGTCAATACCATGGGCGTAGAGAGGGGGAGGCAGCTGCCCCCCCCCCCTAGACCTTCAAATTTACATTAGATATGGCTGAAAAGGCAGATAGTTTGGAAAAAGCAGTTGCTAAAGCTCCATCACACTATTGACTGCAGCCCCCCTAGACAATATGCTGCCTACATCCATGGTCAATACAGCTATAAATGGGTACCTGGAGCAATCTGAGGAAGGTAAACAAGAAGGATGTGCAAAAGCACAGGATGGCTGGACCCCAACACCACATTACACTTTGTGATTGAAGGATCATGAAACAGAGATCAGCAACACTAGTAAAGACTGATGCTGTATTCTTTACCTCTTTACTATGGTTTTAGCCTTTTAGTTTAGCCTACCTAACAAATGAAAAAATTCTAGTTTAGCTAATTTTTGCTATCTTGGAAAGGGGTTAGGGTAGGAAACTTTCCATAATGAATCCAAGGCCAAAAACATAGGCTACTCTGGGAAGTTAGGCTATTGCCAAATTTCCATGTTAACCACACTTCTGACTTCTAAGTCTTAAAAATTTGCCTTCTTGACAGGTCTATACTTTTTGAAATTTTGACAAAACAACACTTTACCTCAATTTTCAGTTAGGCCTATCAGTTTCTTTTTCTCTGGTTTTAGTTCAAATGGTAAAATTAACATACTCTTCAAAATTTATTTAGAACATTTGGAAAAAACACTTAACAACCTCTTATTTTCATCAAGACTCAGTACCCTGGATGGGTGAACAGTCAAACAAAACTTCAGACCACCTAATTTGGGTAAATATATACCAAATCATATTATTGAGTCAGGAATGAAGTGAATACACCATTTGATGCCTTTCTTTTTGCTGATTACAAATATAATAATCATTTCTATCAGAAATGAATTTCAGCCCCCCCCCCCCCCTATATAGGCCTACGCCAATTCAGGGTATATATTTCTACATTAGGGGGGTGGGGGCAAATTTTGTTTCTGATGTAAATGGAAGGTAAGTTTAAACTTTACCCCCACCCCCCCCCCCTAATGTAGAAATATATACCCTGAATTGATTTTCAATTGATGGCTGATAAAGGTATTTTGTTTGATTGTATTTATATTGACTTTTCCAAAGCATTTGAGAAAATTCCCATTCCACTTCTGATAAACAAATGTCAACTATATGGTATAGGCCCATAAACTAAAGCATGGATAACAGATTATCTTACAAACAGAACCCAAGAGGTTGCAGTAGGTGATGCTTTGTCATCACCTATGTCTGTCATAAGTGGAGTTCCACAAGGCAGTTGTCTTGGGCCAGTACTCTTCTGCCTTTTTATCAATGATTTGCCAGGCGTTGTTAGGAATTTGACCATAAAAATGTTTACAGATGAAATAAGAATCTACAGGCCTGTTATGAGTGAACATAAAATATCTTTACTTCAAGAAGATTCGGGTGCTTCGGGACATAGGTGTGCTGGGAACTCTATGTTCATTAATGAAACCATGTGCGACACTATACATTATTTGTGTAGACTCCCTCTACATTACCATTACTTTGTTGTTGGTAAATTAATTTCAAGTTCGGAATATGTTTGTGACCTTGGGATTTGTTTTGATTCAAGTCTCAAATTTAATAAACATGTATCACCCATAAGGCAAATTACCAATGATTACGTCTAGGTGTACTTTTTCTAAGTTTAATCTTCATTCACTTTATGTATCCACTGTATGTCCAGTACTTGAGTATTGCTCATCAGTATGGTATCCCCTTAATAATAGAGATAGAGAGAGGGTTGAGAGAGTGCAACATAGGGCCACCAAACTCATACCTTACCTGAGTCATCTACCTTACCACCAGAGAATGCAAAGACTACAGTTAGATGTGATAGAGCTGACCTAATAAATACATTCTGCATTGTTAGGAATATTGATAATATCACCCCAACTTACTTTTTCACTTTTACAGAATAGCCTACAGTAGTACCTGTCAACACCAACACAAAATTTACCCACCATGTTCACAGGAAAGATTAGGCCAAAACTCTTTGTATAGCAGAGTGTGGAAGACTTGGAATTCACTTCCATCAGAAATAGTTGCAAGTACCATGGTCAAGTCTTTCAAAAGTAGTTTAGCCTCTATCTATACTGGGTCCTAGGCCTATCAGAATCCATTTTGAGAATATTTATACTTTTGTATTAGCTGATTTGTGACAGTGTGTTTTCAGTTATTTTGTAGGCTTACTTTTTGGTGGGTTTCAATTATTAACAGATATGTTTCAGTTAAGCTGGTATGCTATTGTATCTTTCAGTAATATTGTTTCCAATGTTTTCAGTTACTGTATGTTTTTGTTATGTCATTGACATTGTTATAGACTTTTTTATAATTGTTTTGTGTGACAAGCTTGTTAAAGCTTACTGTATCTTGGTATTAATAAATAGGGGGGGGGGCTGAAATTCATTTCTGATAAAAATGATGGTAAAATTCTACTTTAGCTACTTTTGGCTATCTTGGAAAGGGGTTAGGTTAGGACAATGAAACTTTCAGGGATGGGTCTACAAGCTAAAGTATGTCCCGGGAAGGTATTTTGAAGTACCTATCTCCACTCCTTCCCCCTATAGAGGGTCCTGAAATTTACCTACATGACAGGTCTATACCCATTGAAATTTTGACAAAACAACATTTTACCTTAATTTTCAGTTATCAGTTTCTTTTTCTCTGCCTTTAGTTCTGAAAATGCAATTTCAGTTATTTGAGCAGAATTTTAAGACATATAAATAGTTTATTTTCAAAATTTAGGAAATGTATTTGCATATATTTAAAACCTTATAAATTGGAACTGAGCAAAGTTGTGAAGCTGAAAACCATTTTGTTGTACTTTATTTAAGCAGAAGATCTATTTTGCAAGGTTTCACTTATATAACTGATATATTTTTAAAGGTCATCAAAGACCTGGACCCTCTAGGGGGAGATGGAGTGGAGGTGGGTACTTCAGAATATCTTCCTAGGACATACTTTTGGGTGTAGACCCATCCCTGAAAGTTTCATTTTCTTAACCTAACCCCTTTCCAAGATAGTCAAAAGTAGCTAAAGTAGAATTTTACCGAAATGATTATTATATTCATAATAAGCATAAAAAAAGGCATCAAATGGTGTATATTCACTTTATTCCTAACTCAATAATATGATTTGGTATATATTTACCCTAATTTGGGCTCAAACTTTTTTTTCAAAAGTTTAGTTCACCTAGCTCAGCAAATTTCTGAGATTGCAGATACCTATAAATTCCATTTTTACCCTGGCATCAAAGTTAATATTCATATCCATGGATTTTTTTTAAGTTTCTTAAGCAAGTAAAGTAGGCTTAGCCTATAAGCTTTTAATTATCTTCTTCTGGCCTAATTTGATCCCCAAAAAATTATTCAAATAAATAGACTGGAAAAAACCTTTCCAAGAAGCCTTTATCTATTGCATTTACCTCCTTTAAATCATGGTGATTAAGGTTCCCCAAAAACGGCAATCAGATAATTTGAAATTATTTGCCCAAAATTAGACAAGCACCAAATTGAAAAAAAAAACTACAAATAGGAAGTGAAAAAATTAGTGAAGTTCCCTTTGAATTACGCAAATTCATCATCAACAAAATGACCGCACAGATCCTTTCTGTAGTTTACTTCTTGACATAAATTAAATTTATTAATTAGGATAAATGAGAAAAATTCACAAACGGGGCTTGGGGAAGGGTGTATATGGATGGGGCTTCACTTCTGGCCTTTCAGTCACATAGATTAAGATTCCTTGTATTTTTCTAATTTCGCAAATTTGCAGCAGTTTACCATTGCTTAAAAATACATCTATGAAGCCTTTGCTATCAGCCACATAATTCCGTGGCCTAATTTGAGGGTCTTTCCCATGGACAAAAGTTTACGTAGCATGCATGGCCGCTAGAATGCCCAGACACACATTGGGCGCATTCAACCTTTTTCAACCCCTGAGGGGGCACTAAAACCAGTGGCGTAAATTCAGAAAAATTCTGGGGGGGGGGCAAACTTCAAAGATTTTTGCCACCTTACGGAAGAAAATTTGCAAATTTTCACTTTTACTTTGTTAGGAAAGTACAAAACTATGCAGATTATATTATGTTAAAAACAAAGTAAAAAAAAGAAAAAAAAGTTTGAATTGGTGAAAGTTTCTAATTCAGAGCGAGTGGATGGCTTGGAAAGAGCATTTCCTGCCGCGAAGTAGCGGATATTTTTGAAATATTATTAAAAACTGTATTATCCCTTATATTGGACTTCTTAGACTCCTTTTTAGGGAAGCTACTACTACTACTAATAACTCACCGCAGCACCAAGCCGCCTGAGGCCAACACAGCTACACACTATTCTCCTCCACCCCAATCTATTCAAAGCCTCCCTTTTTACACCCACCCACGAAGTTCCCATTTCCTTTAAATCTTTCTTTATGACATCCTCCCACCTCAAACGGGGACGACCTGCTTTCCGTTTAGCCCTAGATGGTTGTTCGAAAAGAACAATCTTCGGCAATCTGTCATCCTTCACCCGCACAACGTGCCCTAACCACCTCAACCTTTCTTTCATTATATCCCTAGAGAGCGGTATTGAACCTCACCTTTCGTACGGCCTATTGTTTGAAATACGGTCAGTCAGCCGGGTACCCAGAACAATCCTTAAGCAATTTCTCTGGAAAACATCTAGTAAATCTTCATCCGCTTTTCGGAGTGCCCATCCTTCAGAGCCATATTTGACCACTGTCATAACTGTAGCTTCTAATATTCTAATCATGGTTCGCAGACTATCTTCCTATTCTTTCAAACTTTTTTCAACTGTGAAAAAACACCCTGAGCCTTGGCTATTCTACTCTTAACGTCTTCACTGCTCCCGCCATCTTTACTAATTATACTACCAAGGTAAGTGAAGCTGCCCACCTGATCAATCTTTTCGTTACGCAACGTCACCTTTTCATCTTTACTTATTCCTAGCCTTAGTGACTTAGTCTTCTTAACATTAAATTTCAAACCGATTCTAGCACCCTGAACTCGCAAAACCTCTAAAACTTTATTCATTTTTTTCACACCTACCATCTAGGATGCTTAAATCATCAGCATAATCCAAGTCCAAGAGACTTTTTCCTCCCCATTTGTTTTGTTAAGAATTGAATTGAGTGAAGGCCTAGAACAGGGTTTTCTGGCGCGAAGCGCAGTAGCTTGAAATGAAAAAAACCTGGGGAGGGGCAAATTCCATGTCTCAATAGACAGCCTCAAGTGGGTTGAATTAGCAAAAATCCAAGGGAGGGGGAAATCAAGCCAAATTAAGCGGTAGCCAACTTAAGATTCTTTGGATAACAAAGTCTAGAACACAATTACATATACAAAAATTCAAGTACATAAACACAATTAAGCAAACAAATCATAAATTTGTTTGCATCACGACTGAAGTATTCAGAGAGAGCTACTATTCTAATGGGAAACGTCGTTGCTTCAGGGAAGCAAACTTGTTGACGGCAATGTTATAATCTATCTTTTTCGCTTTTTCCGGCTGGGTTGCTATAACTAACAAATCCCTAAGTCTCTCAGCAGTCATGGTTGTTCTAAGATATGTCTTAACCCTCTTAGGCGTTGAAAAAAATCTCTCGTTAGAGGCAGTTGAAACGGGGAGCGTCAAAGCAATTTCAAAAGCTTCCGAGATGACAGCAAAGGCGTCTTTGTTCATGTAGAGGTAGGCAAGAGCTTTTGATGGGCATTCTGGTTTCATCCTTTGTAAATAAGATTTTGCCAAGGCTATCTCCGACTCAAACTTCAACTCGTTACTAATAATGTAGGAAAGTCACGTACAAAGTCTTGTATTAGACGTGCATCCAGGAGCTTCGGTGAACTTGGCTAAAACTCTTCTAAGCCTTGGATTACTGAGGAGTTTTCACCAAACCTTTGTCTCAGCTCCGAAGTTACTCGGTCGACTATGAAGTATAAAATGTCCGACCTATAAGTTTGAAAAATGTCACGATCCTCTTCTGTTCGATTTCTTGCTCTGGCACCGACAGTAGTTTCGACGTGAAAATCGAGAAGGCGTCTGCCTATAGCAACCGAGCGTCTAGGCTTTTCTATTTGGATTAAGTGCTGCTTGCATAAGATTTTCGTTGCTTCGACCATCTGAAACCAACGCTCTTCAGATCGGAGCTCTAGAGCCTGTTGTTGAACTGCTTGAAGCAGAGAATTTACGCCTGAAAGAACGAGGCTTTTGGACTAGAGTTGTCTGGATGCAATATCTATCGGACCAAGGATACGGCTCATTATTTCAAGAATGAGCAAGAATTTGGCATCAATTCTTGCCAGAAACCCAGAAGCTTCAGAACGGTCCTCTCTTGAATTGGCTTCATCCGAAATAACCCTTAGTGTTTCGAGAATAGCACCTAAACGTATCCGGATCCTCTGAATTGAGGAAAACCAATAGCACCATTGAGTGTCGGCTAGCCGCTCGAGCTCAGTCTTCTTTTCTCGCGTTCTTGTTGGATTCGAAGGAAAAGTTCGTGACGTGGCGCACTTCGGCTGAGAAAGACATATAATGCCTGAATGCAAGATAAGAAGCTTCTAACCTCCGGACAAGAGGCTATTGACTGCACAAGCACAAGATTTAGGCGATGGGCGTGACAATGAATATACCTAGCTTGTGGTGCAAATCCTTTAAGAATAGCCTGAACACCATTACATGCGCCACTCATGACGCTCGCACCATCATAGAATTGAGCCACAGAGGGGCTCCAATCCAGTCCGTGCTTTTCAACAAGATCCTTGATTGCATTAGCAAGAGATGCTGCATCTAATTGTTCAAGATGTGTACTTCCGAATGTCTCCTCGCGGATGATAGCATTACTATCAATAAACCGAATAATTAAATCAAGCTGCTCTTTTTTCGACAGATCTTTCGTTTCATCTGCGCATATTGCCTAATATTTCTTAATAGAGCATCTTGTTTGTTCTCGCAAGAGGTCAGCCAGTATGCTTATAAGACTATTTTGGTAGTTGGGACTCAAAAAGCTTCCATACCGATGTTTTAGTTTTTGCCACACTGGTGCTCCAATCCAGTTTGTGCTTTTCAACAAGATCCTTGATTGCATTAGCAAGGGATGCAACATCTAACTGTTCGATACGTGCACTTCCGAATGTCTCCTCTCCGATGATAGCATTACTATCACTAAACCAAATAATTAAACCAAGCTGCTCTTTTTCGACAGATCTTTCGTTTCATCTGCGCATATTGCCTAATATTTCTTAATAGAGCATCTTGTTTGTTCTCGCAAGAGGTCAGCCAGTATGCTTATAAGACTATTTTGGTAGTTGGGACTCAAAAAGCTTCCATACCGATGTTTTAGTTTTTGCTGAAGATCTGGGTTTCCCTCTGTCATCATTTCTAGTATTTCTATAAAATTACCTCGATTGTGTGAGTCGTCGTGCTCATCATGACTTCGAAATGGGAGCCCTTGGCGTGCTAGGGCACATTCCAGTTTCGCAAGTGTGACTATATGCAGGCTATTTTTCGCTATGGCTTCCTTCCGATTTGAATAGAGAGTTGTAGCTATTGACTCAGATGTACCACACTCAATTGCTTTATATTTGGTCCAGCTACGATTTGCTTCGATATGATCGTCTGAAGAATCGTGTTTTCCAATCATTTCAAATAGCTGTTTCCAGTTATTCATTCTTGTGTCAACAAACAGTGCGTTATCAGAAGTATTTCAATAATTTCTTGTTCAGTAAAAGTGCCGACAGCAAAAGAAGTAAATGTCGTTTTCTTTAAGAGATTATTCTACCCATGGTTTTTTCTCATAGGCTATATCAGAAAAACGGCGACCGTTTGTTTTGGGGTATTGGGCTGACTTTGGCTGGTTGGGTGCCTTCCCTTTTATGGTGGGAGATGTCAAGATTGCCCTTCAATATCGTATCCGATGCATCGGTTACACTTCCACCGTAGAAAAATATCCAGTGCTTTTGCTTTTAAACGTTTTAACTTTATTCAGAGGCCGATAGCTCTGAAAGAGTTGTTCCCTTAAATAGGTGTCTAGGAGACATAAGGAATAATAGACTTTCTTAGTATATATATATATATATATATATATATATATATATATATATATATATATATATATATATATATATATATATATATATATATATATATATATATATATATATATATATATATATATATATATATATATATATATATATATATATATATATATATATATATATATATATATATATATATATATATATATATATATATATATATATATATATATATATATATATATATATATATATATATATATATATATATATATATATATATATATAATATATATATATATATATATATATATAGAAGTGAAAATGACGAATTTAACGCTGATTATTGGGTAGTGACTGAATTTTTTCCAGCCTGTGAATTTTATTAAAGATATTATCATCAAAATCGAGTTAATAAGCCACTTTAGTATTTACCAATACATGCGCAGTGCGTTTTTGAGTTTTTCAGTTGACAATATTGCTGGATAAGGAATCGTCGGGTAAATCGGCATTTATTATTATTATGGTCCTTTTTTAGTCGAAGCTTGGGTTTTTCATACTACTAGTACTTCAACAATCAACTAGTTATTCTAACAAGTATGATTTAAAGGAGAGTACCTATTAAACAGTTAAATGTTTGTTTTTTTAGCACATAGCCTTATATAGCTGAAGAAATAAAATTAAGGACGTGGAAAAAGGATCAGCAACTGAGAGGAAGCCAAAGTCTTTCATAAAGGACATATCCGAGGAAAATATGTCATCCAAAAAGTACTGCATACCCAGTGAAAATAAAAAAAGAGAAAGAAGATTAGAGTACGGGTATGGACCGTATGGACGTTACTTTTCCCAGGGCTGATGATGAGAAAATAATATAACAATTAGTTTGTACCTTTATGTACTAAAATCTGTACTATTTCTTAAAAATAAAGAAACATTTTATTTTTAAACCAAAATACAAGAATTTTTTTTGAAAGGGTAAGTACTTTGCCGTATTTTTATTTTTGACAATTAGCTAGTTTTAGGAAAGAACTTCAATGCTGTTTCAGAACCCTCTCTAGTGCTTCCAACACACTATTTTGGTGTTACGTTAAAAATGTTTAAATGAAAAATGGGATATACTACAAGCTATGTAGTATCCATTCTACTTCGAATGATTTAGTTATGACATTCGTTCTTTGTGACTATCAGATTTCAGAACTCCTACGCATTAGAATGAAGGGATTGCGCATACCCGAATAATCCCTGGGAATATTGGTAATAAAACCAATTAATATGCAATGTACCTGCCTAATCATAGGCAGCACAATATCGCTGACAAAGTAAAGAGTGATGTGGGCACAATGTGTTGTTTATTTGTTTATTTTATTAATTTTTTTTAGACAAGGGTACTTTGTATAAAAGAAGTTGTCATAGAAACTTCTAAAAGGGCTCATTAAATTGGAAACTGAAAGGGCTGGTATCCTTTTAATTGTTAAAGGTGATTGGAGGCTAGGCAGACCCCCTTCCCCCCACACCCATCATTTCCCCAGAAACATCCAATCAAAGTTTGAAATTGGATGCATAGTAGGAAGGTCTGAAAATTATGTCTCTGAGGGTGACGACCCCTCCCCACAGCCCTCATGGCACGGGTTGTAAGCTATATCCTGGGGGCATATAAGGTTTTTAAATAAAAGGTGATCAAGTAAACTTCGGAGAGGGCTCAATACACTGGTAATCAGAAGTTCAAGTGCTCTTTCTAAGAGCCAAATTGATCGGAGGAAATTAACCTCCGGCCCCCTTCCTCACGGCGCATTATACCGAAATGTATCTGATAGAAATTTTGAGATAGATATTTGTTCAAAAAATAGTCGAAAAATCAGATAAAAAGACCTTTGGGGGTGAAAAAAACCCTAATGTCTGGGAACAGGGGTTTTAAGTTATGCCCCGGGGCATATAAAGGTATTTATAGAAAGGATGGTCGTGTTAAATTCAAAGGTGACTCATTTGATTTAAAATGTAAAGCTATAGTTCCCTTTTAAGAGTTAAAAGTGATGGAGCGCAACTAGCCCCCCCCCCCCTTTCTGACACCTTCTTATTACAAAAGGTATAATATCGAAATAGTGAGATAACTGTTTTGTTCACAATAGTCCAAAGAGTATATAGTATTGCCTCCAAGGTGGACATAACCTCCCGGAGCCCAAGGTTATAATTTATGTTTCGGGGCATATAAGGTTCTTATGGAACGGGTGGTCGCATAAACTTCAGATTGGGTAAATTTGATTGGAAGTCAAAAGTTCTAGGGCTCTTTTTAACAATCAAAAGTGAATGAAGGCCAACTAGCACCCCACCCCAAGCCTGTCATTTCAAGAAACAAATCCGATTAAAATTTTGAGAGAGCTTTGTCCTCAGGGGAAGGGCTGTAAGTTAGGCAAATCGTTTGTTGTCTACATATAGTATATTCATTGGGAAAGGTATGCATGTTTGAACTATACTTTCCAAAAAGACGAAGGAAATTCAGGTGAGTCTTTCAGTGAATATTGAGGGGAGTGTTGAACTAAATCAAAACACATTGTGTGTATACGGATTGTCAATTTACCTTAACTCAGGAATGGCTGAGTATGTTTGTTGGGAACTTTCAAGAAATGATAAGGGAGATGATCAGGAAGCAATATTTGCTTGCTACCACTACTACGACAACCACCATCACTACTGCTTCTACCATTACTTCTACTACTACCATACTACTCCATTTACAATGTTGAGGGAAAACTCGAATTAAATTAAAAGGCACTGTATGCATATATAATGTCTAAAGAGCGTAATTCAAGAATTGATTTGGGTATTAAGTTTGAACTTTCAGAGAATAGTTAAAGGGGAAGATAGTAGAGTAAAGTAAACGGTCTATAGCTCTATAACAGATTTCCCTATAAAGTAGTTGCAATTACTTTTTGGTGTACCTATATAGACTTTGTTTGGGGCGTAGATGGCACTGTTTTGAAGGTCCTTCTCGTAAGATGGTATACTTATTTTAGGAGCGCTACAACAGCTTTTCAGGGTGGTTACTCCCGTATTATGCAGCTAAAGCTTGTTTTATGGGACCCAAATAGAATTTTCAATCCTTAGTCGTGTGTTTTAACGGCAAATGCATTACATTGAGAATATAAGCAGATCATTATTTTATCCAATACACACATTTTGAAATACCTTTTTAGACAATCTTAAAGGGTGATATTTTACCCCTAATCCTTTTTTTCCAAGATATCATGTCAACAATCAATGATGTGCACGTGGATATTCCGTAACCTTGCAGTGTATGATATCAAAGGCGGCAAACTTGGCATGATTTAAAATTAAGGGGGTCGGAACCACCGGCCTATCTCATTACAAAATACACTTCAGAACCGAACTGTTTACACAATCTGTTGCTTCGGAATTGTAAGTTTGGTCTAGTCAAATTGGCTTATGATTATGTAGCCAGGGTGACATGCATTAGACATTCGGAGTGGGGGCATGGATAAACCTGGAGTAGGGTTTTAAATGTGAACTACGATTATTCTAAACATTCCAAGTTATCAATTTACACCAGACCTCCCTATTATTAGATTTTATGAGAATTTTTTACATTATGGCTGTACGTAAGCTCAAACACCAACCAATACTATTCAAAAGACTTTCTTTATTAAATCTAAACAAGTCCTTTTTATATATATTCCTCCTAAACTCGTATTTTTACATTGGCATACACTCCTCCACTTCCGGAGTGGAGTATACGCCTCCACTTCTAACCTTACTTTTTCCCCTTTAGGTATACCCCAAAACCAGCCAATACCATTCACAAGGCTTTCTGTTGTTAATTCCAAACAAGATCTATTTCCTTATATTCCTAGTAAACCCATTTTCTTACATTAGCGTGCGCTCCTTTTCCACTTTTAACCTTACGGTTTTGGCTTTACGTATACTCCAACACCAACAAATACTATTCAAAAGCCTTTCGTGTGTTAATGCCAAACAAGTTCTTTCTTTGTTAATTAAAAAAACTTTTTCCACAAAATAAGTTTTCAAAGAAAAGTAAAGAACTCCATTAAACCAAAAATAAGCAAAAATAAATATAATAATCTACTAAGCGTGAAACTACCACAAATCAGCATCTATAAATAAATGAAACCAAAAACGAACAGAAATTACAAAAAATAACCGAGTCAAATTCAAAACGAGCAGAAATTAACATGAAAAGGGCTCAAAACCCCTATGCCTTCCCAAGGCCAGAACATAATTTGTACTTCACTGAAAACATATAAATGTTTTTTACTGTTATAACTTTAATACATCAAATAACACTAACATTTTGATTACTAAATATCACTATATATATATTAAACTGACAATGCACACTCATTTATATTTTTCTAGTAAAGTGCAAATTATGCTCTGCCCTTGGGAAGGCAGGGGGGTTTTGAGCCCTACTCATGTTAATTTCTGCTCGCTTTGAATTTGACTCGGTTAGTTGTTTTAATTTTTGTTCGTTTTGGGTTTCATTAATTTATCGATGCTGATTTGAAGTAGTTTCACGCTTAGTAGATGATTTGATTTTATTTTTGCTAATTTTTGGTTTAATGGAGTTCTTTACTTTTCTTTGAAAAACTTATTTTGTGGAAAAAGTTTTTTAATTAATTTCTGTTCGTTTTGTATTGACAGTGTTTTAAGGGAAAAAGAAAATAATACTTTAAATCTTTTTGTTTTTTTAAGACTTTATACTTTGGCCTGCTATTTGTATGCTGGAGAAATAATTTCAGCAATTTTTAACAACATACACCCTTTAAAAATTTGGACACAAATAGTAGTGTTTAATTTAGTTTCATACCTCCTCTAGTTAACCTGAAATAGAAAACTTGATACCATTCGCAAAAAAAATCTGTTTTTCTTTCTTTGATAGTTTGGATGCACTTACGCTATTTTGTTTGGTTAAATTTTAAGAGCAGAAGTAGCCCCGAAAGTTTGAACATATTACGCTCAGTCTTTCTTGGGATACTGCTGAGATGCCTTATTGGGAATTAGCATTAACACAGTGCATTTTGATTTAATCTTAAGGCGACATTTAGTTTCTAAACATAATGGGCAAATAGGAGGGTGGGTGACGGAGGGGGACTAATTTCCCTCCAATCACTTTCGACTATTAAATAGGACACTAGCCCTTTCTATTTTCAATCGAATGAGCCCTTTCCGAAGTTCCTACGACAACTCCTTCGATACGAAGTGCCCTGGTCTAAACAAGAAAAAAAGTAAAAAATACATAATACCCACATCAATCTTTACTATAAAAATGTCAAGCCTTCCAATCACTTTTGACTATTAAAAAGGACACTAGCCCTTTCAATTTCCAATCAAATGAGCCCTTTTTGAGTTTCTACGACAACACTTTCTATAAAAACCTTATATACCCTCAGGGCATAACTTACAACCCTTGCTCTGAGGGTTTGAGGGCGTTGCCATCCTCAAAGACCTAATTTCGAGAACTTTCAACTACGTTAAACAAAAAGGATATCTCAAAATTTTGGTTGGATGTCTTTGGGGAAATGGTGGGCGTGAGAGGGGTGTTAATTCCTCTCCAATCACTTTCAACTATTGAAAAGGTACTAACCCTTTCAATTTCCAATCGAATGAGCCCTTTTAAAGTTTCTACGATAACGCTTTCAGTAAAAACCTTATATACTCCCAGGGCATAACTTAAAAACTTTGCCCTGAGGGCTGGAGCCCTGAAGAAAATTGTTATCTCAAAATTTTGATTGGATGTTTTTAGGGAAATGGTGGGCGTGAGAAGGGGGTTAGTTGCCCTCCATTCACTTCCGACTATTAAAAAGGGCACTAGCCCTTTCAATTTACAGTGGAATGAGCCCTTTTTGAAGTTTCTACGACAACACTTTCTATAAAAAAAACTTATATGCCCCAGGACATAACTTACAACCCTTGCCCTGAGGGCTGTGACGGGCATCCTCAAAGGCATAATTTTCGGACCTTTCAACTGCTTTGAACAAAATAGTTCTCTCAAAATTTTTATTGGACGTGTCTGGGGAAATGGTGGGCATGAAAGTGGATTACTTGGCCTCCAATCACTTTCAACTATCAAAAAAGAAGCTAGCCATTTTAATTTCCAATCGAATGATTCCTTTTTGAAGGTTATACGACATCGTTTTCTATAAGAAAAACCTTATATGCCCCCAGGGCATGATTTCCAACCCTTGCCTTGAGGGCTGTGGGGGGAGTGTCACCCTCAAAATCATAATTTCCGGACTTTTTAACTGCTTCGAACAAAAGGGCTATCTCAAAATTTTAATTGGATGTGTTTGGGGAAATGGTGGGTGTGAGAGAGGTTTTAGTTATCCTCCAATCACTTTCGACTATTTAAAAAGACACAAGCCCTTCTATTTTCCAATCGAATGATCCCTTTTTGGAGTTTCTACGACATCACTATCTATAAAAGCCTTATATGCCTCCAGGGTATAGCTTACAACCCTTGCCCAGAGGGCTCTGAGACGGTTATCATCCTCAAACACCTAATTTCTAAAACTACGTTGAATCAAATGGCTATTTAAAATTTTTGATTGGATGTGTTTGGATAAATGGTGGGCGTGGGAGGGGTGTTAGTTGCCTTCCAGTCACTTTCGACTATTAAAAAGGGTACTAGCCATTTCAATTTCCAATCTAATAAGCCCCTTTTAAATTTTCTACGACAATGCTTTCTATAAAAACCTTATATGCACCCTGGGCATAACTTACAACCCTTGCCCTGAGGGCTTGGGGGGGGATGGCATCCTCAAAGACCTAATTTCCAGAACTTTCAACTACGTTGAACAAATGGCTATAACACAATTTTGATTGAATGTGTTTGGTGAAAAGGTGGGCGTGAGAGGGGGGTTTGTTGCCCTCCAATCACTTTCAATTATTAAAAAGGGCATAACCCTTTGAATTTCCAATCGAACGAACTCTTTTGAAGTTTCTACGACAACACTTTCTATAAAAACCTTATATGTCCACAGGGCATAATTTACAACCCTTGCCTCTGTGGGGGAGTGTCCTCCTCAAAAACATGATTTTCATCTGGAAATCAACTACTTTGTAAAAAATGTCTATCTCAAAATTTTGATTTGATGTCTTTCACGAAATGGTCAGCGTGGAAGGGGTGTTAGTCGCATTCCAGTCACTGTCGACAACTGAAATGGGCACTAGCCTCTCCAATTTTCAATCGAATGAGTCGTTTTCGAAGTTTCTACGACAACTCCTTCGATAAGAAGTGCCCTGGTCTAAAGGAAAAAAAAAAAAAAATAAATAAATAATACATTTTGCCAACATCGTTCTTTACTTAGGCAGCATTATTGTGCGCTGCAATCGCGCAACAATTAATAGTAAAATATTACTCGTAATTGGTGTACACTTCTTTTCCACTTCTAACCTTACTTTTTTGGCTTTAGGTATGCTCCAAGACCTGCCAGTACTATTCAAAAGGCTTTCTTTGATTAACTCCAAACAAGTGCTTTTTCTTTATATTCCTCCTTAGCCCTTTCTTTTTACATTGGCGTACAACCCTTTTCTACTTCAAATTTTCTTTTTGGCTTTAATTGTACTTAAATACCGACCAATACTATTCAAAAGGCTTTCTTTTATTAATTCCAAACGAGACCTATTACCCGTTTTATAACATTGGCGTACACTCATTTTCAACTTCTAGCTTTACGTTTTTGGCTTTAAGTATGCTCCTACACCAATTAATACTATTCAACAGGCTCTCTTGTATTAATTCCAACCAAGGTATTTTTCTTTATATTCGTCCAAAACTTTTTTTTAAATTGGTGGACACTCCTTTTCTACTTCTAACCTTACTTTTCGGTTTTACGTATACTCCAAAACCAACAAATACTATTCAAAAGCCTTTCTTGCATTAATTCTAAACAAGTTATTTTTCTTTACTTTCCTCCAGAACCCTTTGTTTTACATTGGTGTAAACTTACTTTTTGTCTTTACATATACTTCAAAACCAATCAATAAGAGAAAGTAAGACATATAAAAAGAATTTTCTATAGGAATTCTGGCAAATCCCCCAGTGTAAAATTTTTCCTGAAAAGTTCACACCCTGAAAACTTCCCTCCCCATGTAAAATCATCCCCATGGAAAACCCTTCAGCAGAAAATTCATCCTCCCTCCAGCCGAAAAATGTAAGCAAACTATAAATTGTATGCAATACAATATATTAATTATGCAATTAATATATATATTATTTATGTATTATAATATATTATTTATGCAATTATAAATATTATAATTTAAAGACCTTTCCCCAGGGGATGTGAGGGTTATTTTATCCCCAAAGGCATAGTGTATGGGCCTTTCAGCTATGTTGAGCAAAATGGTTATCTCAAAATTTTGATCGGACAAATTTGGAAAAAAGGGGGCGTGGGAGGGGACCTAGTTGTCCTCAAATCTTTCTGATCACTTGAAAAGGGCACTAGAACTTTCAAATTTCCGTTCAAATGAATTCTTTCCCGACATTTTAGGACCACTTGGTCGATATGACGACCCTTGGAAAAAAAAACAACAACAAAGAAACACATATCAGTGGTTTTTCTTCTGGTAAAAAATACAAAATTCCACATTTTTGCAGATAAGAGCTTTTAATCTCTATATTAGTGTACTCTAATACACTGAACCTAATGGTGTGAATTCTATTAGGATTTTTTAGTTTTAGAGGGTGTTCCCCTTTTTTTAAAGATGAGGCAAATTTTCTCAGGTTTGTAACTTTTGGTAGGTAACTCTAAGATTAACAAAGCTTAAAATATTTGGAATCAGAATAATGAGCCAATTCCTTTGATAAATCTATTGGTGTCAAAGTTCCGTTTCTTAGAATTTAGGTTACTATTGAGCCGCGTCGCGTCTTAGCTGCAGTTCGTTATCACGAACTGTTTGGTTCGGGATCAAATTATCAATAAGGGAAGCAGAATCTTTCGTTATTCTTGTTAGACGCCACAAGCTGGCAAGAGACCACCGGACAGGTAAATAGATAACAAGTCATCCCCATCAGAAGATATTCCGGAGAAGTTACCACTTTACTTATTAGAATTATATAAATCAATTTTAAAATCACCCATGATAACAATTTTTGTGCATTTATCCGAAGCAATAATCATAAAATAATCGAGAAGTTATACATATTTCGAAGCAGGGGAGCTTGGAGGCTGGCAAAATACTCAACACAATATTTTCATGCCCTTCGCATCTATATTCATCACCAGAAACTCAAACACCATTTCAATATATAGATTATCAAATTTACTCGCCAGATCTGACTGAATTGTTGATTTAATGAAAAGATCAATCACACCTTGTTTTATATTAATCTGATTCTTATGAAAAAAAAAAAGTATTTATAGAATCATTCAAAAATATTTCGCAAGAGGCGAAAAAATCTTATCATTACAAGAAATAACCAGGGATATCTAATCAAAAGTATTTATTAGCTCGTTACAGTTCAAAATGTATTCGCGAATTTGCGAAGCACATCATCCATTATCTCGATCACGGGTGTATTTATTTATAAAAAGTGACTTACCAACCATACGGAAAGTCAAAAGAGATACAAATATAACCAGAGCTTCATCTGAAAGAAACAATTATAAACAAAAAGTGAAAACCTTAGATAAGAAAAATCAGGAATCGTTTGGCACAAAGAAAGAAAACAAAATATAATAACTAGGCCTATTGATAGCAAAGAAAACGGAGTATGAAAAAAAACTCAGGAGAATACTAATCCTGGTACTTTGCGAACAGGCATCTGAAAATAAATAATCAATCAATCATAAACTATCCACTAACTTAACACCCAAACCCACTAAGCTCCAAATAAACGAAATGCTTCACAATATCATATAAATATAGACTCAGATCACTACTATGCTAATTCAGTTATTAATTAACTATCTCCCATATATCCAGGCAGTTTTTTTTTTATCTCAAGCCATACTTCGGTTCCTTTATTTTTAACCAGAGGGGCAATAATCAATTCAGACTCCTTCATCTCTTTTGCTTTAGTGAGGAATCCTGAGCGCAAAGCGTTAAGTGCAGGAGGAAGGTCCGTGTATTTTTTATTCCAGAGCTCCTAAGCTCAGATATGCTTTTCATAACTAGATATGCTTCAGATTCATTCCTGAGCCTAATTAGCACTGGATTATCTGCTGGTTTACGTGACTGACTTTGATTACGGTGTTTATTCGTAATTTTATTAGATTTTTCTCCTAAGCAGTAATATTTTTTAATTGACACAGGTGACGCAAATTTTAGGGTATTCTTAAGCAGATCTTTCACACGAGCTTCAAGGGTTTGATTCTGATTAACATCAGTGGGTAAGCCGTGGATGATCAAGTTCGAGTTTCTCTCTTTACCTTCAATAATTAGCATTTGACACTCGAGCAACGAGTTCTTCTGATTTTGCTCTTCGAGTGACCGTTCTAATTTGGCTATTTTTCTGTTTCTTCCTAAGCGTTATTAGTACAGGCAAACTAGCCAAAAATATGGGTCGACCCCAAACAAATTCCAACAGAAAATATTTTTATACCGTATTGTAGAGAAAAAAAAAATCCTAACAGCATATCCAAAGTTGCACATTCTAGGTCGACGCTAAACTAGTTTTTTTTTGCTTTTCGTGTCAATTTTTTCATTTTTTTTTCTAAAAAAAATTAACTATCGGTAAATCTTCGTTTTTCTGTATATGAAGTACCGCCCTGATGGAAAATGAGGAGCTGAGCTCGAAAATGAAAGCAAATTTGATTTACAATGCACCAACAAAAAGTTTCATAATCATCAATATATGATTTTACCCTTCTCATCGTTGTGACCTCTCTTTTACCATACTATCAGAAGGTAACTATTCTGACGTAAAATGATGAGCTGAGCCCAAAAATCAAATTAACCTGACGTAATGTCTACTAGAAAACCTGTTTCATATTTATCACCATGCGTTTTTTTATTTCCATTTGGCATGTTTCTTTTAGCACCTATTGTCCAAGTGATTCCCCAGATAAAGCCGTAAGCTGAAAAGTCACAATGGAAAATTACCCTGTGTAATCATTTATTAAGTCACGTTAATACCCGAGTTTGATATCTTGCCATCTATAGATACAAAAGTAATTAGATGTATCTGCCACCTAACAAGCTAAAAAAATTTCACTGCGAATGTTCTCCTTTCCTATTGACTTGATATTTAAAGGTAAGAGATCCTTTTTGTTTGTGTCATCATTTTAACCAAAGATCTACAGTCTGAAATGGTAAAATAATTTACCCAACCATACGTAGAAAAACTCTTGGAAATTTATATGAAAGAACTGTTTTATCTTTTTTCTTTTCACATCTACTGAGAGGATAATTGCGCCTTGAAAATCATCTTGTGCTAACAGATGACCCTTAACATTAGGCTGTCCAAACTTCGTAAGAAAGTTTGGGTATTTTTTAATTAAGTTTTTATTTGTTGTAATTTACTGTTTCACTGCTTTATTAAAATTAAAACCCGTTTTTTCTTGCTTAATTTTTCGTAGTCTTCAAATTATTCAATGTATTTAGATGCAATAATTTATATGGTTGGTCAATGTCACAAAATTTATCTAAAAAAGACTTTATATTTACAAATATATGCGACTATTCAAAAGAAAATAATTCCTTAGATTCATACCAACAATTAAAATCAGAACTGAATCAACAATTAAAATCAGAACAATCAGAACTGAATAAGGATAATGTGGGAGCAATCTATGAAGTTGATTTAGAGTACCCAATGCAATTACATGCCCCACATAGAGACTTAACTCTAACTCCTGAACATTCTCAATATAAATTAAGTACAACTTTAAATAATAAAATAAATTATGTTTTGCATTATAAGAATTTAGAATCATAGGTAGCGCAATAGCGCTGCCTATGACAATGTATTATTTTTCCTTCAGACCAGGGCACTTCGTGTCAAAAGAGTTAACGTAGAAACTTTGAAAAGGGCTCATTCGACTGGCTAGTGCCCTTTTTAATAGTCGAAAGTGATTGGAAGGCAACTAACACCCCTTCCACGCCCACCGTTTTCCCAAACACATCCAATCAAAATTTTGAGATAGCCATTTTATTCAACGTAGTTGATTTCCACATAGAAATTATGTTTTTGAGGAGGACACTCCCCCCACAGCCCTCAGGGCAAAGGTTGTAAGTTATGCCCTGGGGGCATATAAGGGTTTTATAGAAAGTTATGTCGTAGAAACTTCAAAAAGGGCTCGTTTGATTGGAAATTCAAAGGGCTAGTGCCCTTTTTAATAGTAGAAAATGATAAGAGGGCAACTAACCCCTATTTCAAGTCCACCTTTTCTCTGAACACATCCAATCAAAATTTTGAGATAGCCATTTTGTTCAACGTAGTTCAAAGTTCTGGAAATTAGGTCTTTGAAGATAACAACCCCCTACAGCCCTCAGGGCACGGATTGTAAGTTATGCCCCGGGGGCATATACGGTTTTTTATAGAAAGCGCATTCGTAGAAACTTCAAAAAGGGCTCCTTCGATTGGAAATTGAAATGGCTAATGCAGTTTTTAATAATCGAGAGTAATTGGAGGGCAGCTAACACCCCGTCCAAGCCCACCATTTATCCAAACACATCCAATCAAAATTTTGAGACAGCCATTTTGTTCAACACAGTTGAAAGTTTTGAAAATTATATCTTTGAGCAAGACACTCCCTCCACAGTCTTCAGGACAAGGGTTATAAGTTATGCCCTGAGGGCATGTAAGGTTTTTATTGAAAGCTGTGTCGTAGAAACTTGAAAAAGGGCTCATTCGATCCGAAATTAAATAGGCTAGTGTCCTTTTTAATAGTCAAAAGTGATTGACCCCTTAGCCCTCAGGACAAGGGTCGTAAGTTATGCCCTAGGGGCACATAAGGTTTTTGTAGAATGTGTTGTCGTAGAAATTTCAAATAGGGTTCATTTGATCGGAAATGGAAAGGGCTAGTGCCCTTTTTAATAGTCGAAAGTGATTGGAGGGTAACTAACCCCCCTTTCACGCCCACCATTTCCCCAAACACATCCAAACAAAATTTTCTGGTAGCCATTCAACGTAGTTGGAAGTCTTGGAAATTATACTGTTGAGGAGGACACTCCCCCCACAGCCCTCAGGGCAAAGACTGTAAGTTATGCCCTGGGGGCATATAAAGTTTTTATAGAAAGAGTTTTCGTCAAAACTTCAAAAAGGGCTCATTCGATTGAAAATTGAAAGGGCTAGTGCCCTTTTAATAGTCGACAGTGAATGGAGAGGAACTAACCTCCCTCTCACGCCCGTGATTTCCCCAAGCACATTCAATTAAAATTTTGAGATAGCCATTTTGACAACGTAGTTGAAAATTCTGGAAATTATGTATTTGAGGATGACTAACCCCCTTCTAATAAGAATTTAGAATCATAGGTAGCGCAATAGCGCTGCCTATGACAATGTATTTTTTTTCCTTCAGACCAGGGCACTTCGTGTCAAAAGAGTTAACGTAGAAACTTTGAAAAGGGCTCATTCGACTGGCTAGTGCCCTTTTTAATAGTCGAAAGTGATTGGAAGGCAACTAACACCCCTTCCACGCTCACCATTTCCCCAAACACATCCAATCAAAATTTTGAGATAGCCATTTGGTTCAACGTAGTTGATTTCCAGATGGAAGTTATGTTTTTGAGGAGAACACTCCTCCCACAGCCCTAAGGGCAAGGGTTGTAAGTTATGCCCTGGGTGCACATAAGGTTTTTATTGAAATCTTTGTCGTAGAAACTTCAAAAAGGGCTCATTTGATTGGAAATTTAAATGGCTAGTGCCCTTTTTAATAGTAGAAAATGATAAGAGGGCAACTAACCCCTATTTCAAGTCCACTTTTTCTCTGAACACATCCAATCAAAATTTTGAGATAGCCATCTTTAAATAATAGCCAACTTTAAATAATAAAATAAATTATGTTTTGCATTATAAGAATTTAGAATCATAGGTAGCGCAATAGCGCTGCCTATGACAATGTATTTTTTTTCCTTCAGACCAGGGCACTTCGTGTCAAAAGAGTTAACGTAGAAACTTTGAAAAGGGCTCATTCGACTGGCTAGTGCCCTTTTTAAAAGTCGAATGTGATTGGAATACAACTAAGACCCTTTCCACGCCCATCATTTCACCAAACACATCCAATCAACATTTTGAGATAGCCATTTTATTCAGCGTAGTTGATTTCCAGATGGAAACTAGGTTTTTGAGGAGGAAACTCCCCCACAGTCCTCAGGGCAAGGGTTGTAAGTTATGCCCTGGGGGCACATAAGGTTTTTATAGAAATCTTTGTCGTAGAAACTTCAAAAAGGGCTCGTTTGATTGGAAATTCAAATGGCTAGTGCCCTTTTTAATAGTAGAAAATGATAAGAGGGCAACTAACCCCTATTTCAAGTCCACCTTTTCTCTGAACACATCCAATCAAGATTTTGAGATAGCCATTTTGTTCAACGTAGTTCAAAGTTCTGGAAATTAGGTCTTTGAAGATAACAACCCCCTACAGCCCTCAGGGCACGGATTGTAAGTTATGCCCCGGGGGCATATAAGGTTTTTTTTTATAGAAAGCGCATTCGTAGAAACTTAAAAAAGGGCTCCTTCGATTGGAAATTGAAATGGCTAATGCCCTTTTTAATAATCGAGAGTAATTGGAGGGCAGCTAACACCCCGTCCACGCCCACCATTTATCCAAACACATCCAATCAAAATTTTGAGACAGCCATTTTGTTCAACACAGTTGAGTTTTGGAAATTATGTCTTTGAGCAAGACACTCCCTCCAGAGCCTTCAGGGCAAGGGTTGTAGGTTATGCCCTGAGGGCATGTAAGGTTTTTATTGAAAGCTTTATCGTAAAAACTTGAAAAATGGCTCATTCGATCGGAAATTCAAAGGGCTAGTGGCCTTTTGAATAGTCAAAAGTGATTGACCCCTTAGCCCTCAGGACAAGGGTCGTAAGTTATGCCCTAGGGGCACATAAGGTTTTTATAGAATGTGTTGTCGTAGAAATTTCAAATAGGGTTCATTTGATCGGAAATGGAAAGGGCTAGTGCCCTTTTTAATAGTCGAAAGTGATTGGAGGGTAACTAACCCCCCTTTCACGCCCACCATTTCCCCAAACACATCCAAACAAAATTTTCTGGTAGCCATTCAACGTAGTTGGAAGTCTTGGAAATTATACTGTTGAGGAGGACACTCCCCCCACAGCCCTCAGGGCAAAGACTGTAAGTTATGCCCTGGGGGCATATAAAGTTTTTATAGAAAGAGTTTTCGTCAAAACTTCAAAAAGGGCTCATTCGATTGAAAATTGAAAGGGCTAGTGCCCTTTTAATAGTCGACAGTGAATGGAGAGGAACTAACCTCCCTCTCACGCCCGCGATTTCCCCAAGCACATTCAATTAAAATTTTGAGATAGCCATTTTGACAACGTAGTTGAAAATTCTGGAAATTATGTATTTGAGGATGACAAACCCCCTAGAGCCCCCAGGGCAAAGGTGGTAAGTTAAGCTCTGTGGGCATATAAGGTTATTATAGATAGCGTTGTTGTAGAAACTTCAAAAGGGGATCATTCGATTGAAAAGTGAGAGGGCTAGTGCCCTTTTTATAATCGAAAGTGATTTGAACAACTAGCCCCCCTCCCCCATGCCCTTCATTCCCCCAAACACATCCAATCCAAATTTTGAGATAGCCATTTTGTGCATTGTCAGTTTAATATACATATACTGATATTTAGTAATCAAAATGTTAATAATATTTGAGTTATTAAATTTATAAAAGTAAAAACATTTATATTTTTTTTCAGTAAAGTACAAATTTTGTTCTGGCCTTAGGAAGGCATAGGGGTTTTGCGCCCAACTTATGTTAATTTCTGCTCGTTTTGAGTTTGACTCGGTTATTTATTGTAATTTCTGTTTGTTTTGGGTTTCATTTATTTATCGATGCTGATTTGTGGCAGTTTCACGCTTGGTAGATTATTTGATTTTATTTTTGCTCATTTTGTGTTTAATGGAGTTCTTTACTTTTCTTTGAAAAACTTATTTTGTGGAAAAAGTTTTTGTAATTAATGAACTATTAAAAAGAGCACTAGCCATTTCAATTTCCAAACGAATAAGCCCTTTTTTAAGTTTCTACGAAAACGCTTTCTATATAAACCTTAGATACCCTCAGGGCATAACTTACAACCTTAGCCCTGAGGACTCTGCGGGGAGTGTCATCCTCAAAGACCTAATTTCCAGAACTTTCAACTACGTTGAACAAAATTACTATCTGAAAATTGTGATTGGATGTGTCTGGGGAAATGGTGGGCATGAGAGGGGGGATAGTTACCTTACCCTCCAATCACTTTCGACTATTAAAAAGGGCACTAGCCCTTTTGTTGTAACATATTATATATGCCTTTATATATTATGACGTCATGCATCAATATAAAAGGATTCAGAGTCGAGTGATCTCAGTATGACAAAATTACAAACAGGAAAAAGCCTATGGCTTTTTCTTAATTGGAATAGTAAGAGACGATCTAGCAACATCTTTTGATTATGACATTATTGATCAATCTTTAACATGAAATATGCACTTTTTCGTAAAAAAAATTGATTCTATTTTAAATTTGCTTTAATTATAAATTTTTTTAAACCCATTAATCTCCTTTAAAATAAGCCATTGAACAACTCTCTACGATCTATGATCTTCTAATGCCAAGCTATCTGTGGAAAAAAGAAAAAAAGATGCCGTTTAGGCAGAATGCTGTAGTAGCTGCCACTTTTCTTGATTTTCAAGCCGATATATTTCCCTTGCTGTCCAAGGAAAGGGACAGAAAGCTTCCTATATAGAGGCTTCGGACCAGGCGGTTCTAATGGTACACTTTTTGTTTTGATCTGACTCTTTTTAGGAGATATGGGTTCTTACGTTTCTTAGCATTGTACGTGATCGTCTCTTACTAGGTTGCTAAAGGCTTCGTTACTAAGGCTTCTATTCCTATTCATCCAGAATATTCCGAAAGTTATTAGGCGTAAAACACTGATACAGGTTTACCAGGAAAGAGTTGAATGAGTTGTTGGAAATGTAGATTCACCCGTTAACCTGAGTTGTTGTAAAGATAATATAGAGTTTTAGCTCAATTGTATATTAAATAAAAAAAATAAACTATTTAATCTGAGTGCAAGGAGCAACATTAAGACTTAAAAAATCCAAAAATTAAAGTGTATATAAGGGGGCCTGCTCCTTCTTCTACACCTTGATCTTTATGCTATAGTTTGACTTTTTCCGTTCTCTTTGAAAAAAGGGGCCGTTGAATTGGAACAAGAAACTTATTTTAAGCACTGAAAAAATTAGAGCAACGAGCAAGGGATTAAGGAGGACGCAGGCCCCCCCCCTAATATACGGAGTAATAGCAGTTTGGTTTAAGTTTTAATGCTATCTGTGGGTTAAAATAAATTTTGCGTTGCGTAAACAGTTTACAGTTTCATTATCCGGGGTTTTGTTGAAAAACAATTTTCTTGTCTTTTTTTTTTTTTTTTTTTTTTTTTTTGTTCGGGTAGGTAGCTTTCCTTCATGTTCATAAAACGCAAAATGAAAACTGTGTTTTAAAAAAATGAATAAATTACTCCTGTTATTTTCTTTGAGTCAAGTTACAAATTGTTTTGATAGAAAATACTATCCAGAAACTTAAATTTCAAAAGGGAATTTTAAAAAAATCCTTCTTCTAAACGCACACATGATGGTTCATATAATCTAAAATTTAGCTCATTTACAATATTTTCTGGCGAGAAAATTTGTTTACTTTTTAGACTTGATCAAACTCACCTTGTTCATATAGAATTTATCAGAGTAGGCCTATAATCTCTGGGAAATGCAAACGGAAAATAGAGCCTTAAATGCTGAGTATGTGCTTTTTAAATGAGCCTCTTTCTAATTTTCTTCAAATTAATACAGGTTGAGTTATGTTAGCTGCAAGGTAAATGTACCAGCTGTTGAGTGACAATAAGGTTTTATATGTAAGTAATACAGGCCTATGTCTTGTTTGGCTTGCCTATTTGTTTTCACCCAAAATGGTAAGCAATCAGTAGTTGTTGTAACACAAAAACAATACAATAAACACAACTAAAACATACAAAACACTAAAAATAAAGAAATCATTAGGCCTAGTGCTAAAGAAAATAACACAGAGAGAAAACATGAAAAATACTTTGACTCAAATAAACAGCATCTAAGAAAATATATCAAGGGTAAATTTTTAGGTGGTGCTTTAATTTAGCTAGGATGAAAGTGAAAACATCATTTGATGTCTTTTTTATGTTCTTTCATAATTCAATAATTGCTTCTGAGGCTAATTGCATCTTGAGCCCTTAAAGGGGCCCCAGTAAAATTCTACTTTAGTTACTTTTGGCTATCTTGGAAAGGAGTTGGGTTAGGAAAATGAAACTTTCAGGGATGGATGTACATGCTAAGGTTTGTCCCGGGAAGGTACTTTGAAGTACCTACCTCCACTCATCCCCCCTCTATATAATGGTAAATTACTGCACATTACTAGTTGTTTTTAACTCATATTTCATCCTATATTACTATCATAAATATAAATCACTGCTTACCTTACACAACTTCTGCTTTTAACCTTGTTCATTAAAATATATTCCAAAATCCTATTTAAATCCTAAGCCATTTAATTTTCAAACCATGCTGACTTTCTTTATGGTATATGAAACCTGGTTAGTTGTGATATCACACTTGCCTTATCAGACACCCTTACCCTTAAGGGTAGCAGGCACATGCCAAACAACTCTGTTGATAAGACCATTTAAACTGTATTAATTAGGGAAAGGATTTCACAAGAGAGATCAGTAAAAATAACCTAATCCTTTTTAGAGGACAAATTATGTCATAGGAAGATGTTTAGGAAGCATTAATAGATAGAGTGATAGAAACATCAGAATCAACTTCAGAGGACACGTTATATCACGGGAAGAGGTTTTTAAAATCCCCCTTCCCCCCAAACTCAAAATTTCCAAATTATTACTTTAGAAGCTTTTAAATATTTCTAAAGCACTAATAGATAGAGAGCTACAAGGTTCAGAATGGACTTCAGAGGACACGTTATATCACGGGAAGAGGTTTTTAAAATCCCCCTTCCCCCCTAACACAAAATTTTCCAAAATTATATTTTACAATCTATTTAAATATTTATAAATCACTAATAGATAGAGTGCTAAAAACATCAGAATAGACTTCAGAGGACACGTTATATCACGGGAAGAGGTTTTGAAAATCTCCCTTCCCCCCAGACTCAAAATTTTCCAAAATTCTATTTTGGAATCTTTTTAAATATTTCTAAAGCTCTAAGAGATTGAGTGCTAAAAACATCAGAATCGACTTCAGAGGAAACGTTACATCACGGGAAGATGATTTTTAAAACCCCCTTAACCCCCATCAAAAAATTGTCACAAAATTAACTTAATAATATTTTTTAAATTTTAATATATAAATCAACGAGACAGCGCTACAAGTTTCAGAATCGAATTCAGAGGACACGTTATATCACGGGAAGAGGGTTTTAAAATCCCCCTTCCCCCAAACTCAAAATTTCCAAAATTTTACTTTAGAAGCTTTTAAATATTTCTAAAGCACTAATAGATAGAGCGCTACAAGTTTCAGAATTGACTTCAGAGGACACGTTATATCACGGGAAGAGGGTTTTAAAATCCCCCTTCCCCCTAACTCAAAATTTTCCAAAATTTTATTTTAAAAGCTTTTTAAATATTTCTAAAGCACTAATAGATAGAGTGCTAAAAACATCAGAATCGACTTCAGAGGACACGTTATATCACGGGAAGTGGTTTTGAAAATCCCCCTTCCACCCAAACTAAAAATTTTCCAAAATTATACTTTAGAAGCTTTTTAAATATTTATAAATCTCAAATAAATAGAGTTCTAAAAACATCATAATATACTTCTGAGGACACGTTATATCACAGGAAGAGGTTTTTAAAATCCCCCTTCCCCCCAAACTCAAAAATTTCCAAAATTTTAATTTAGAAGCTTTTTTAAATATTTATAAAGCTCTAATACATAGAGCGCTACAAGTTTCAGAATCAACTTCAGAGGACACGTTATATCACGGGAAGAGGTTTTTAAAATCCCCCTTCCCCCCAAACTCAAAATTTCCAAAATTTTACTTTAGAAGCTTTTAAATATTTCTAAAGCACTAATAGATAGAGTGCTACAAGTTTCAGAATTGACTTCAGAGGACACGTTATATCACGGGAAGAGGATTTTAAAATCCCCCTTCCCCCCTAACTCAAAATTTTCCAAAATTTTATTTTAAAAGCTTTTTAAATATTTCTAAAGCACTAATAGATAGAGTGCTAAAAACATCAGAATCGACTTCAGAGGACACGTTATATCACGGGAAGTGGTTTTGAAAATCCCCCTTCCTCCCAAACTCAAAATTCTACTTTAGAAGCTTTTTAAATATTTCTAAAGCTCTAAGACATAGAGTGCTAAAAACATCAGAATAGACTTCAGAGGACACCTTATATCACCGGAAGAGGGTTTTAAAATCCCCCTTCCCCCCAAACTCAAAATTTTCCAAAATTTTACTTTAGAAGCTTTTTTAAATATTTCTAAAGCACTAATACATATAGCACTACAAATATCAGAATTGACTTCAGAGGACAAATTATTTTACGGGACGATGTTTTTGGAATCCCCCTTCCCCCCTATCTCAAAATTTTCCAAAATTCTTCTTTAGTAGCTTTCTAAATATTTCTAAAGCTATAATAGATTGAGTGCTAAAAACATCAGACTCTACTTCAGAGGACAAATTATATGACGGGAAGAGGTTTTTGGAATCCCCCTTCCCCCCTAACTCAAAATTTTCTAAAAAGCTACTTTAGAAGCTTTTAATATATTTCTAAAGCAGTAATAGATAGAGTGCTAAAAACATCAGAATCGAATTCAGAGGACACGTTATATCACGGGAAGAGGGTTTTCAAATCCCCCTTCCCCCCAAACTCAAAATTTTCAAAAATTTTATTTTAGTAGCTTTTTAAATATTTCTAAAGCTCTAATAGATAGAGTGCTAAAAACATCAGAATCGACTTCAGAGGACACCTTATATCACGGGAAGATGTTTTTTAAATCCCCCTTCCACCCAAACTCAAAATTTTCCAAAAAGATAATTTAGAAGCTTTTAAAATATTTCTAAAGCACTAATAGATAGAGTGCTAAAAACTTCAGAATCGAATTCAGAGGACACGTTATATCACGGGAAGAGGGTTTTAAAATCCCCCTTCCCCCCAAACTCAAAATTTACAAAAATTTAATTTAGAATATTTTAAATATTTCTAAAGCACTAATAGATAGAGCGCTAAAAGTTTCAGAATTGACTTCAGAGGACACGTTATATCACGGGAAGAGGTTTTTAAAATCCCCCTTCCCCCCTAACACAAAATTTTACAAAATTTTATTTTAGAAGCTTTTTAAATATTTCTAAAGCACTAATAGATAGAGTGCTAAAAACATCAGAATCGAATTCAGAGGACACGTTATATCACGGGAAGTGGTTTTGAAAATCCCCCTTCCCCCCAAACTCAAAATTTCCAAAATTTTACTTTAGAAGCTTTTAAATATTTCTAAAGCACTAATAGATAGAGCACTACAATTTTCAGAATTGACTTCAGAGGACACGTTATATCACGGGAAGAGGGTTTTAAAATCCCCCTTCCCCCCACACTCAAAATTTTCCAAAATTTTATTTTAAAAGCTTTTTAAATATTTCTAAATCACTAATAGATAGAGTGCTAAAAACCTCAGAATCGACTTCAGAGGACACGTTATATCACGGGAAGTGGTTTTGAAAATCCCCCTTCCTCCCAAACTCAAAATTTTCAAAAATTATACTTTAGAAGCTTTTTAAATATTTCTAAAGCGCTAAGACATAGAGTGCTAAAAACATCAGAATCGACTTCAGAGGACACGTTATATCACGGGAAGAGGTTTTTAAAATCCCCCTTCCCCCCAAACTCAAAAATTTCCAAAATTTTAATTTATAAGCTTTTTTAAATATTTATAAAGCTCTAATAGATAGAGAGCTACAATTTTCAGAATCGACTTCAGAGGACACGTTATATCACGGGAAGAGGGTTTTAAAATCCCCCTTCCCCCCAAACTCAAAATTTACAAAATTTTACTTTAGTATATTTTATATTTTTCTAAAGCACTAATAGATAGAGCGCTACAAGTTTCAGAATTGACTTCAGAGGACACGTTATATCACGGGAAGAGGGTTTTAAAATCCCCCTTCCCCCCTAACTCAAAAATTTCCAAAATTATATTTTAAAAGCTTTTTAAATATTTCTAAAGCACTAATAGATAGAGTGCTAAAAACATCAGAATCGACTTCAGAGGACAAGTTATATCAAGGGAAGTGGTTTTGAAAATCCCCCTTCCTCCCAAACTCAAAATTTTCCAAAATTCTACTTTAGAAGCTTTTTAAATATTTCTAAAGCGATAAGACATAGAGTGCTAAAAACATCAGAATCGACTTCAGAGGACACGTTATATCACAGGAAGAGGTTTTTACAATCCCCCTTCCCCCCAAACACAAAAATTTCCAAAATTTTACTTTAGAATCTTTTTTAAATATTTCTAAAGCACTAATAGATAGAGGGCTAAAAGTTTCAGAATCGACTTCAGAGGACACGTTATATCACGGGAAGAGGTTTTTAAAATCCCCCTTCCCCCCAAACTCAAAATTTCCCAAAATTTAATTTAGAATCATTTAAATATTTATATAGCACTATTAGATAGAGTGCTACAAGTTTCAGAATTGACTTCAGAGGACACGTTATATCACGGGAAGAGGATTTTAAAATCCCCCTTCCCCCCAAACTCAAAATTTTACAAAATTTTATTTTAAAAGCTTTTTAAATATTTCTAAAGCACTAATAGATAGAGCGCTAAAAACTTCTGAATCGACTTCAGAGTACACGTTATATCACGGGAAGTGGTTTTGAAAATCCCCCTTCCTCCCAAACTCAAAATTCTACTTTAGAAGCTTTTTAAATATTTCTAAAGCGCTAAGACATAGAGTGCTAAAAACATCAGAATCGACTTCAGAGGACACGTTATATCACGTGAAGAGGTTTTTAAAATCCCCCTTCCCCCAAACTCAATAATTTCCAAAATTTTACTTTAGAAGCTTTTTTAAATATTTCTAAAGCACTAATAGATAGAGCACTACAAATATCAGAATTGACTTCAGAGGACAAATTATGTTACGGGAAGATGTTTTTGGAATCTCCTTCCCCCTAACTCAAAATTTTCCAAAATTCTACTTTAGAAGCTTTCTAAATATTTCTAAAGCTTTAATAGATAGAGTGCTAAAAACATCAGAGTCCACTTCAGAGGACACCTTATATCACGGGAAGATGTTTTTTAAATCCCCCTACCCCCAAACTCAAAATTTTCCAAAAAGCTACTTTAGAAGCTTTTAAAATATTTCTAAAGCACTAATAGATAGAGTGCTAAAAACATCAGAATCTAATTCAGAGGACACGTTATATCACGGGAAGAGGTTTTGAAAATCCCCCTTCCACCCAAACTCAAAATTTTCAAAAATTATATTTTAGAAGCTTTTTAAATATTTCTAAAGCACTAAGACATAGAGTGCTAAAAACATCAGAATCGACTTCAGAGGACACGTTATATCACGGGAAGAGGTTTTGAAAATCCCCCTTCCCCCCAATCTCAAAATTTTCAAAAATGCTACTTTAGAAGCTTTGTAAATATTTATAAAGCTCTAAGAGATAGAGAGCTAAAAACATCAGAATCGACTTCAGAGGACACGTTATATCACGGGAAGAGGTTTTTAAAATCCCCCTTCCCCCCAAACTCAAAATTTACAAAATTTTAATTTAGAATCTTTTAAATATTTCTAAATCACTAAAAGATAGAGAGCTACAAGTTTCAGAATTGACTTCAGAGGACACGTTATATCACGGGAAGAGGGTTTTAAAATCCCCCTTCCACCCAAACTCAAAATTTTCCAAAATTATAATTTATAAGCTTTTTAAATATTTCTAAAGCACTAATAGATAGAGTGCTAAAAACATCAGAATCGACTTCAGAGGACACGTTATATCACGGGAAGAGGTTTTGAAAATCCCCCTTCCTCCCAAACTCAAAATTTCCAAAATTTTACTTTAGAAGCTTTTAAATATTTCTAAAGCACTAATAGATAGAGCGCTACAAGTTTCAGAATTGACTTCAGAGGACACGTTATATCACGGGAAGAGGGTTTTAAAATCCCCCTTCCCCCTAACTCAAAATTTTCCAAAATTTTATTTTAAAAGCTTTTTAAATATTTCTAAAGCACTAATAGATAGAGTGCTAAAAACATCAGAATCGACTTCAGAGGACACGTTATATCACGGGAAGTGGTTTTGAAAATCCCCCTTCCACCCAAACTCAAAATTTTCCAAAATTATACTTTAGAAGCTTTTTAAATAGTTCTAAAGTGCTAAGACATAGAGAGCTAAACCCATCATAATCAACTCTAGAGGACACTCTATATCGAGGGAAGATGAATTGAAAATCCCCATTCCACACAAACTAAATAATTGCCAAAATTCTAATTTAGAAGCTTTTTTAAATATTTCTAAAGAGCTATTAGATAGATCAATACAAGTTTCAGAATAGACTTTAGAGGACACATTATATCACAGGAAGAGAGTTTTTAAATCCGTCTACCACCCAAACTCAAAATTTCCAAAAATTTACTTTAGAATCTTTTAAATATTTCTAAAGCAATAATAGATAGAGCGCTAAAATTTTCAGAAGTGACTTCAGAGGACACGTTATATCACGGGAAGAGGTTTTTAAAATCCCCCTTCCCCCCTAACTCAAAATTTTCCAAAATTTTATTTTAGTTGATTTTTATATATTTCTTAAGCAAGAATAGATAGAGTGCTAAAAACATCAGAATCGACTTCAGAGGACACGTTATATCACGGGAAGTGGTTTTGAAAATCCCCCTTCATCCCAAACTAAAAATTTTCCAAAATTCTACTTTTGTATCTTTTTAAATATTTCTAAATCGCTAACACATAGAGTGCTAAAAACATCAGAATCAACGCCAGAGGACATGTTATATCGCAGGAAGAGGTTTTTAAAATCCCCCTTCCCCCCAATCTCAAAAATTTCTCAAAATTAACTTTATAAGCTTATTTATTTATTTATAAAGAAATAATAGATAGAGTGCTAAAATTATCAGAATCGACTTCAGAGGACACGTTATATCACGGGAAGAGGTTTTTAAAATCCCCCTTCCCCCCAAACTCAAAATTTCCAAAATTTTACTTTAGAAGCTTTTAAATATTTCTAAATCACTAATAGATAGAGCGCTACAAGTTTCAGAATTGACTTCAGAGGACACGTTATATCACGGGAAGAGGGTTTTAAAATCCCCCTTCCCCCTAACTCAAAATTTTCCAAAATTTTATTTTAAAAGCTTTTTAAATATTTCTAAAGCACTAATAGATAGAGTGCTAAAAACATCAGAATCGACTTCAGAGGACACGTTATATCACGGGAAGAGGTTTTGAAAATCCCCCTTCCACCCAAACTCAAAATTTTCCAAAATTATAATTTAGAAGCTTTTTAAATATTTATAAAGCGCTAAGACATAGAGTGCTAAAAACATCAGAATCGACTTCAGAGGACACGTTATATCACGGGAAGAGGTTTTTAAAAGCCCCCTTCACCCCAAACTCAAAAATGTCCCAAATTTTACTTTAGAAGCTTTTTTAAATATTTCTAAAGCACTAATAGATAGAGAGCTACAATTTTCAGAATCGACTTCAGAGGACAAGTAATATCACGGGAAGAGGTTTTTAAAATCCCCCTTCCCCCCAAACTCAAAATTTTCCAAAATTCTACTTTAGAAGCTTTTTTAAATATTTCTAAAGCGCTAAGACATAGAGTACTAAAAACATCAGAATCGACTTCAGAGGACACGTTATATCACGGGAAGAGGTTTTTAAAACCCCTCTTCTTCCCAAACTCAAAATGTTCTAAAATTCTACTTTAGGAGCTTTTTAAATATTTCTACAGCGCTAAAACATAGAGTGCTACGGGAAGAGGTTTTGAAAATCCTCCTTCAAGGAGGATTTTCAAAGCACTCTACGGGACGAGGTTTTGAAAATCCCCCTTCCCCCTACACTCAACACTGTCCAAAATTCTACTTTAGAAGGTTTTTTAAATATTTCTAAAGCGCTAAGACATAGAGCACTACAAATATCGGAATCGACTTCAGACGAAAAATTATGTTATGGGAAGATGTTTTTGAAATCCCCCTTCCCTCAAACACAAAATTTTCCAAAACTTTACTTTCAAAGCTTTTTTCAATAGTTCTAAAGCGCTCAGACATAGAGTGCTAAAAACATCAGAATCGACTTCAGATGACACTTTATATCACGGAAAGAGGTTTTTAAAATCCCCCTTCCACCCAAACTCAAAATTTACAACATTTTACTTTAGAAGCATTTAAATATTTATAAAGCACTAAGAGATAGAGCACTACAAGTTTCAGACTGGACTTCAGAGGACACGTTATATCACTGGAAGAGGTTTTTAAAATCCCCCTTCCCCCCAAACTCAAAATTTTCCAAAATTTTATTTTATAAGCTTTTTAAATATTTCTAAAGCACTAATAGATAGAGTGCTAAAAACATCAGAATCGACGAGGATATTTACAACTGTTAAGAAGCGACTATTTCAAATGCAGGAAAAACCCATACTAAGTTGACCTATCTTTCCAATATATTCATAACCCAATTCACTGTTATCTTTGTTCAACTATTCCCGCCGTTTAACAATGAAACAATTAATTAAAGCCGCAATAGATATTATGAGTTACAGCTTCAGTCTGTAAATGACAATTACTGAGATATGTCTTGCAATTTTTGTGAAATAAATTTCTGTGGTGGTATCGTTCAATTTTCTACTGTTGAGGCAGTCTTAGAGTTGTATTAAAGCCATGGCATGTTATTGAGAAGCAGGAATTGCGATATTTGTGGCCAGATTTGTGTAAAATATAGAAATTCGTTCCATTGCCAGAAGTCTAGGCTTATACCTATCCGAGGTGGCCGTGAATATTCTCAGGTTAAGTGTAATTTTTCAAAATCGATCTATGACAAAACATGGATGGCTCGTTCACACCTTTCTGAGCTAGAAAATTTCTGTTTTTTGAGGATTTGGCTTCAAATACCGCCTCCAAGGGAGGATTTCATGATCAACAATGTTACTTGTTGTAAACAAACCTTTGTGGATTGGAGCCAGTTCTGCAGAGAGGTTTGTTTGTACATATGTCATTCAAACTTCGCTCCTTTGGGAGGAGAAGGAGTCATTGTTGAGATAGATGAAGCCCAATTTGGGAAGCGTAAATATAATAGTGGTCGGATTGTCAAGGGTAAATGGGTATTTGGTGGAATAGAGCAAGGACCTGGTACTTCATTCATGGTTTCTGTGCCAGATAGAAGTAGTGCCGCGTTGTTGGGACTTATCCAAAAGCGAATCCTGCCAGGGACAACAATTATCAGCGACTGTTGGAGGGTCTAAGATTGCCTGGCTAGCCAGGGCTATCAGCATTTACGCGTCAACCACAGCATAAATTTTGTTGACCCTGCAACATGTGCTCAAAGACAAAACATTGACAGAGACTGGCGTAACATTCGAGACAATATAACCCAGATATGGCAGAAGAGAAGAACATATGGAACGATATATGGCAGAGCACTATTTCAAAAAAAAAAATTCAATCTCCTTGAGAATGCACCATTTCATGAAACATATATTAGAGCTTTATAACCCCAACTAATTTGTTTTTTATGGTTATTGTTTACTAATTAATGTTTAAAACGTTGTAACAGGAAATTTGGCAATTTACAGTATCTAACCCCATTTGTTCTTAAAGTAATTCAAATGTTTTTGTCCAAATAGTTTAGTGTAGCAATCTTCATTCTTGAAGCTACGAGACGTTATTAAAGCGTAAATAGGGAGAGGGAGAGAGGGGGCAGAAGTAAATATTTAACTATAGATTATTCGGTACTTGTGCATTATAAATAATCCACCACTATACAAGAAAGAAGTTAAGTTTTTTTACTTTTAATGAAATAAAATAAAATATTATTAAAATATAATTTTTTATAAACAATTTTGGTATATATTTTTGCACAGTCGGGGGGGGGCGGAAAATCAGAGCATATATTAAATACGTAACCTAACCCAGGTACCTTTTTCCCTCCCTAAACCCAAAAACACCACAGTTTAAATATTGTAAACGCAATAAGAAATCACGCTTTGCGATCCATTTGTCTAACAAATACCCGTTTGTCTGGTTTCCTTGTACAGTCTATAGTGGTGGGCTATTTATAATGCACAAGTACCGAATAATCTATATTCGTTTTTATTATTTTTTTGGAAACCCCTTAACATTTTGAGATGGGTAACCACATAAAACATATTCAAATAGCTTAATCCTATAATGTTGAAAAATTTTGCTTTTCTTTTTTACATCCGCGATTTAAAATATGTAAAAAATGTTGGAACTTATATAAAAATTTTCTTTCGAGGGTGCGAAGGTTAGTTGAAAGGAGATTTGATAGCGGGGGGGGGGGGGGGGGGCGGGCGGGGGTCAGCGACCTGCTCGCGGTGCCCCTGCTTATACTAATCTAAGCTGACCATTTCGTTGCAACGTGTTGCACCGGAATAATACTCTAAAATCTGGTTGATAAATTGCCTGTGTAACAAATTTGTCTGAGTTTCGTAAAAGGGGAAACAACCCCTAAAAGTAAAAGATTTTAATAAAACTCATACCATCAAATTTGTGGTTCTTGGCGAATACCCGCCGGAAAATCCCCCCCGGAAAATACCTCCCCGCAGAAAATACCCCCCTCCCCACGAGAAATACCCTCACGGAAAATCCCCCCTCCCCCCAAAAAAATACCCCCGTGGAAAATAAGGCTTTTCAAATTTCAAATTATCAACCAGATTTTAGAGTATGAAGGGGGACTGGGATGAATGGTAAGGGGGATTTATAAAACTTTGAGTAACCTTTAAAAATTTGTGAGTTATAGCAACGGAACCTTGAAAAATAGATCTTCTGTTTAAATGAAGTACAACAAAATTGTTTTCAGCTTCAAAATTTTTCTCAATCCCAATTTATAAGGTTTTAAATATATGCAAATACATTTCCTAAATTTTGGAAATAAAACATTGATATGGCTTAAGATTCTACTCAAATAACTGAAATTGCATTTTCAGAACTATAGCCAGAGAAAAAGAAACTGATAACTGAAAATTAAGGTAAAATGTTGTTTTGTCAAAATTTCAATGGGTAATGGGTATTTCAAAAACATCTTCCAATGACATAAAAAACATCTTCCCGTAACATAAATTGTCATCTAAAGTTGATTCTGATGTTTGTAGCGCTCTATGTCTTAGCGCTTTAGAAATATTTAAAAAGCTCCTAAAGTAGAATTTTAGAAAATTTTGAGTTTGGGGGGAAGGGGGATTTTCAAAACCTCTTCCCGTGATATAACGTGTCCTCTGAATTAGAGTCTGATGTTTTTATCACTCTATCTATTAGAGCTTTAGAAATATTTAAAAAGCTACTAAATTATAATTTTGGAAAATTTTGAGTTTGGGTGGAAGGGGGATTTTAAAAACCTCTTCCCGTGATATAACGTGTCCTCTGAATTCGATTCTGATGTTTTTAGCACTCTATCTATTAGTGCTTTAGAAATATTTTAAAATCTTCTAAAGTATCTTTTTGGAAAATTTTGAGTTTGGGGGGAAGGGGGATTTTAAAAACCTCTTCCCGTGATATAACGTGTCCTCTGAAGTCGATTCTGATGTTTTTAGCACTCTATCTATTAGTGCTTTAGAAATATTTTAAAAGCTTCTAAATTAAAATTTTGGAAAATTTTGAGTTTGGGGGGAAGGGGGATTTTCAAAACCTCTTCCCGTGATATAACGTGTCCTCTGAATTCGATTCTGATGTTTTTAGCACTCTATCTATTAGTGCTTTAGAAATATTTTAAAAGCTTCTAAAGTAGCTTTTTGGAAAATTTTGAGTTTGGGGGAAGGGGGATTTAAAAAACATCGTCCCGTGATATAAGGTGTCCTCTGAAGTAGATTCTGATTTATTTAGAACTCAATCTTTTAAAGCTTTAGAAATATTTAGAAAGCTTCTAAAGTAGAATTTTGGAAAATTTTGAGTTAGGGGGGAAGGGAGATTCCAAAAACATCTTCCCGTAACATAATTTGTCCTCTGAAGTCAATTCTGATATTTGTAGAGCTCTATCTCTTAGTGCTTTAGAAATATTTATAAAAGCTTCCAAAGTACAATTTTGGAAATTTTTGTGTTTGGGGGGAAGGGGGATTTTAAAAACCTCTTCCCGTGATATAACGTGTCCTCTGAAGTTGATTCTCATGTTTTTAGCACTAAATGTCTTAGTGCTTTAGAAATATTTAAAAAGCTACTAAAGAAGAATTTTAGAAAATTTTGAGATTGGGGGGTAGGGGGATTTTAAAAACATCTTCCCGTGATATAACGTGTCCTCTGAAGTCGATTCTGATGTTTTTAGCACTCTATGTCTTAGCGCTTTAGAAATATTTAAAAAGCTTATAAAATAAAATTTTGGAAAATTTTGAGTTTGGGAGGAAGGGGATTTTCAAAACCTCTTCCCGTGATATAACGTGTCCTCTGAAGTCGATTCTGATGTTTTTAGCACTCTATCTGTTAGTGATTTATAAATATTTTTAAAGCTTCTAAAGTAGAATTTTGGAAAATTTTTAGTTAGGGGGGCAGGGGGATTTTCAAAAACTCTTCATGTTAGATAACTTGTCCTCTGAAGTCGATTCTGATGTTTTTAGCACTCTATCTATTAGTGCTTTAGAAATATTTAAAAAGCTTCTAAAATAAAATTTTGGAAAATTTTGAGTTTGGGAGGAAGGGGGATTTTCAAAACCTCTTCCCGTGATATAACGTGTCCTCTGAATTCGATTCTGATGTTTTTAGCACTCTATCTATTATTGCTTTAGAAATATTTTAAAAGCTGCTAAAGTAGCTTTTTGGAAAATTTTTGAGTTTGGGGGAAGGGGGATTTAAAAAACATCTTCCCGTGATATAAGGTGTCCTCTGAAGTTGATTCTGATGTTTTTAGCACTCTATCTATTAAAGCTTTAGAAATATTTAGAAAGCTTCTAAAATAGAATTTTGGAAAATTTTGAGTTAGGGGGGAGGAGATTCCAAAAACATCTTCCCGTAACATAATTTGTCCTCTGAAGTCAATTCTGATATTTGTAGTGCTCTATCTATTAGTGCTTTAGAAATATTTAAAAAAGCTTCTAAAGTAGAATTTTGTAAAATTTTGAGTTTGGGGGGAAGGGGGATTTTCAAAACCACTTAACGTGATATAACGTGTCCTCTGAAGTCGATTCTGATGTTTTTAGCACTCACTGTCTTAGAGCTTTAGAAATATTTAAAAATCTACTAAAGTAGAATTTTTGAAAATTTTGAGTTTGGGGGGAAGGGGGATTTTAAAACCCTCTTCCCGTGATATAACGTGTCCTCTGAAGTTAATTCTGATGTTTTTAGCACTATTTGTCTTATCGCATTAGAAATAAATAAAAATCTTAAAAAGTATTTTTTTTTAAAAAATTTTTTGTTTTGGTACGAGGGATTTTAAAAAAATCTTCCCGTGATATAACGTGTCCTCTGATGTTAATTCTGAAGTTTTTAGCACTCTATCTATTTGTGCTTTAGAAATATTTAAAAAGATATTAAAATAAAATATTTGAAAATTTTGAGTTAGGGGGGAAGGGGGATTTTAAAACCCTCTTCCCGTGATATAACGTGTCCTCTGAAGTCAATTCTGAAAATTGTAGCGCTCTATCTATTAGTGCTTTAGAAATATTTAAAAGCTTATAAATTAAAATTTGGGAAATTTTGAGTTTGGGGGGAAGGGGGATTTTAAAACCCTCTTCCCGTGATATAACGTGTCCTCTGAAGTCGATTCTGAAACTTGTAGCGCTCTATCTATTAGTGCTTTAGAAATATTTAAAAAAGCTTCTAAAGTATAATTTTGGAAATTTTTGAGTTTGGGGGGAAGGGGGATTTTAAAAACCTCTTCCCGTGATATAACGTGTCCTCTGAAGTCGATTCTGATGTTTTTAGCACTCTATGTCTTAGAGCTTTAGAAATATTTAAATAGCTTATAAAGTAGAATTTTGGATAATTTTGTGTTTGGGAGGGGGATTGTCAAAACCACTTCCCGTGATATAACGTGTCCTCTGAAGTCGATTCTGATGGTTTTAGCACTCTATCTATTAGTGCTTTAGAAATATTTAAAAATCTTGTAAAATAAAATTTTGGAAAATTTTGAGTTAGGGTGGAAGGGGGATTTTAAAACCCTCTTCCCGTGATATAACGTGTCCTCTGAAGTCAATTCTGAAAATTGTAGCTCTCTATCTATTAGTGCTTTAGAAATATGTAAAAGCTTCTAAAGTAAAATTTTGGAAATTTTGAGTTTGGGGGAAGGGGGATTTTAAAACCCTCTTCCCGTGATATAACGTGTCCTCTGAAGTCGATTCTGAAACTTGTAGCGCTCTATCTATTAGTGCTTTAGAAATATTGAAAAAAGCTTCGAAATTATAATTTTTTCAATTTTTGAGATTGGGTGGAAGGGAGATATTCAAAACCACTTCCCATGATATAACGTGTCCTCTGAAGTCTATTCTCATGTTTGTAGCTCTATATCTCTTAGAGCTTTATAAATATTTAAAAAGATTATGAATTAGAATTTTGGAAAATTTTGAGTTTGGGTGGAAGGGGGATTTTAAAAACCTCTTCCCCTGATATAACGTGTCCTCTGAAGTCAATTCTGAAGCTTTTAGCGCTCTATATATTAGTGCTTTATAAAAATATAAAAGCTTCTAAAGTAAAATTTTGGAAATTTTGAGTTTGGGGGGAAGGGGGATTTTAAAACCCTCTTCCCGTGATATAACGTGTCCTCTGAAGTCGATTCTGAAACTTGTAGCGCACTATATAATAGTGCTTTAGTAATAATTAAAAAAGATAAAAAATTAAAATATGTTAAAATTTTGAGTTTGGGTGGAAGGGGGATGTTAAAAACCTATTCCCGTGATATAACGTGTCCTCTGAAGTCGATTCTGATGTTTTTAGCACTCAATGTCTTAGCGCTTTAGAAATATTTAGAAAGCTTCTAAAGTAGAATTTTGGAAAATTTTGAGTTAGGGGGGAAGGGAGATTCCAAAAACATCTTCCCGTAACATAATTTGTCCTCTGAAGTCAATTCTGATATTTGTAGTGCTCTATCTATTAGTGCTTTAGAAATATTTAAAAAAGCTTCTAAAGTAAAATTTTGGAAATTTTTGAGTTGGGGGGAAGGGGATTTTCAAAAACACGTCCCGAGATCTCAATGTTCCAATTACTTCTATTCGGTTTTATTTATCAATCTAGGTATTAGTTATATTTACTTAAATAAAAAGATCATACAGCATTATTTTAGTCAATTTGTTTTGTGGGGGGAAGGGGGATTAACTTGACCTCGTCACTTGATCTAACTAGAAAACTTTATATAAGTCAGATGTTTGAATCTATCTATGTCTTAGCGCATTGGTCCATAATTATTTTCTCCACAATTATAATTTTTGAAAATTTTGAGTTTGGGTGGAAGGGGGATTTTAAAAACAACTTCCGGTGATATAACGTGTCATCTGAAGACTATTCTGATGTTTTTATAACTATATGTATTAGAGCTTTAGAAATATTGAAAAATCTTATAAATTAGAATTTGGAAAAATTTGATTTTGGGAGGAAGGGGGATTTTCCAAACCACTTCCCGAGATATAACGTGTCATCTGCCGTCTATTATTTAGGTTATAGCACTCTATATTATTTTGATTTATAATTTTTTAAAAAGCTTTTTAAATATATTTTTTGAAATTTTTGAGTTTGGGGGGTCGGGGGATTTTAAAAACCTCTTCCCCTGATATTACGTGTCCTCTGAAGTCAATTCTGAAAGTTGTAGCGCTCTATCTATTAGTGCTTTATAAATATTTAAATGCTTCTAAAGTAAATTTTTGTAAATTTTGAGTTTGGGGGGAAGGGGGATTTTAAAACCCTTTTCCCGTGATATAATTTGTCCTCTGAAGTGAATTCTGAAACTTGTAGCGCTCTATCTATTAGTGCTTTAGAAATATTTAAAAAAGCTTATAATAGTATAATTTTGGAAATTTTTGAGTTTGTGGGGACGGGGGATTTTAAAAACCTCTTCCCGTGATATAACGTGTCCTCTGAAGTCGATTCTGATGTTTTTAGCACTCTATGTCTTAGCGCTTTAGAAATATTTAAAAAGCTTCTCAAGTAGACTTTTGGAAAATTTTGAGTTTGGGGGGAAGGGAGATTTTCAAAACCACTTCCCGTGATATAACTTGTCCTCTGAAGTTGAGTCTGATGTTTTTAGCACTCTATCTATTAGTGCTTTAGAAATATTTAAAAAGATTTTAAAATAAAATTTTGGAAAATTTTGAGTTAGGGGGAAGGGGGATTTTAAAACCCTCTTCCCGTGATATAACGTGTCCTCTGAAGTCAATTCTGAAACTTGTAGCGCTCTATCTAATAGTGATTTAGATATATTAAAAAGCTTCTAAATTAAATTTTTGGAAATTTTGAGTTTGGGGGGAAGGGGGATTTTAAAACCCTCTTCCCGTGATATAACGTGTCCTCTGAAGTCGATTCTGAAACTTGTAGCGCTCTATCTATTAGTGCTTTAGAAATATTTAAAAAGCTTCTAAAGTAGAATTTTGGAAAATTTTGAGTTTGGGGGGAAGGGGGATTTTAAAACCCTCTTCCCTTGATATAACGTGTCCTCTTAAGTCGATTCTGATGTTGTTAGCAATCTCTGTCTTAGCGATTTAGAAATATATAAAAAGCTTCTAATGTAGAATTTTGGAAAATTTTGAGTTTGGGAGGACGGGGGATTTTCAAAAACACTTCCCGTGATATAACGTGTCCTCTGAAGTCGATTCTGATGTTTTTAGCTCTCTATCTATTAGTGCTTTAGAAATATTTAAAATGCTTTTAAAATATAATTTTGGAAAATTTTGAGTTTGGGGGGAAGGGGGATTTTAAAACCCTCTTCCCCTGATATAACGTGTCCTCTGAAGTCCATTCTGAAAATTGTAGCTCTCTATCTCTTAGTGCTTTATAAATATTTAAAAGATTCTAAAGAAAAATTTTGTAAATTTTGAGTTTGGGAGGAAGGGGGATTTTAAAAACCTCTTTCCGTGATATAACGTGTCCTCTGAAGTCGATTCCCGATGTTTTTAGCACTTTATCTATTAATGCTTCCTAAACATCTTCCTATGACATAATTTGTCCTCTAAAAAGGATTAGGTTATTTTTACTGTTCTCTCTTGTGAAATCCTTTCCCTAATTAATACATTTTAAATGGTCTTATCAACAGAGTCGTTTGGCATGTGCCTGCTACCCTTAAGGGTAAGGGTGTCTGATAAGGCAAGTGTGACATCACAACTAACTGGGTTTCATATACCATAAAGAAAGTCAGCATGGTTTGAAAATTAAATGGCTTAGGATTTAAATAGGATTTTGGAATATATTTTAATGAACAAGGTTAAAAGCAGAAGTTGTGTAAGGTAAGCAGTGATTTATATTTATGATAGTAATATAGGATGAAATATGAGTTAAAAACAACTAGTAATGTGCAGTAATTTACCATTATATAGAGGGTGGGGGATGAGTGGAGGTAGGTACTTCAAAGTACCTTCCCGGGACAAACCTTAGCATGTACATCCATCCCTGAAAGTTTCATTTTCCTAACCCAACTCCTTTCCAAGATAGCCAAAAGTAACTAAAGTAGAATTTTACCGGGGCCCCAAAGGCAGGGGCATCCCAAGGGGGGCAAGGGAGGGGTGTGCTGCCCCTCCAATGGTTTTGGCATTTGGTAAAATTTTCACTGAAGGCAAAAATTTCAGCTGAAAATTTGCAAAATTGCCTGAAATTTAACAAAATTATTGATTTATGTTGAAAGTTTGGCATAAATCAGGTAGCAATTTGGTAAAATTTACAAAGATTGAACCCCCCCCCCCCCCCATGAAATGAGTCTTGGGATGCCCCTGCCTAAAGGCATTTTACATGAATTATTAAAGAGCATAAAAAAGCATCAAATAATGTTTTCACTTTCATCCTAGCTAAATTAAATGACCCACTGCAAATTCACCATGAACTTTATCCCCCACCCCCCTAATGTGCATATATATACCCTGAATTGTTGACAGCAAAGTTTCAAATTGCAAAATTCAGCTCTATTTTTATTGACAGCATTTTAAAAACTTGAAGCAGTAGGAAAACAGTTTATATTTGAGTTGCCTAATGAATAAGGTTTGAATTTTTATAAATAAGTATTTTTGGAATATATTACTCTTGAACAACCTATATATAAATTAACACTGTTTTTAACCACTTATCAATAACTTAACTAGTGTTGATAACTTCTTTGTGTGGTTACAAAAATGAAATACCTTTGTAACCCCTTTAAGGGCTCAAGATGCAACTAGCCTCAGAAGCAATTATTGAATTATGAAAGAGCATAAAAAAAGGCATCAAATGATATTTTCACTTTAATCCTAGGTAAATTGTAGCACCACCTAGAAATTGAGCTAAAAAATCAAAATCAAGTATTTTATAGTAGGGATCAAGACATGGCTAATTGTAGAAAAAGCCAAGACAGATAGTCCAAGTGAGTGAGAGGCAAATCTGGGATAAGCCCTTTTTAGGATTGTATAAAAATGATGTTATTTCATTTGTTGATACCTCAATATACTGCATTGAGTAAAATGGTGTACCTACAATATCTTCCTTAAACAACAACAAACTTTCATTGCATCAAGTCATCTGGTAAGGAGTACTAGTGGACTCTATTAGCCAAATTAAAAGCCACTATGCACTGTCTTTGGTTGGGTTGGTAAATTTATAGTCTATTAAAATTTAAGGAGCTTAGACTATTTGGATGCTAGGTTATTTCCAAAATAGATTTCAGTCAGTTTCTTTGGGTTTGGCTACCTCCTTGAAAGTTGAAGGCTGCTAATAGTATCTAGTTGGGTAGTTGTCTTTGTCCTATCTCCTTCTGTTTGTTTATGAAGGATTTGTCCTTTCTTTTGCTTTTATTTCTGGTATTTCTTCTACAGTAACTGGCTCACCTACTGTTTCTACCTTGTCATTTCACAGCATGGTATCCAACAATATGCCTAGTTCTTTGGTTCTTGCATCCTCTTGGATTCCTACCTCTCAAGGAATGAAGTTCCTTAGTTCTAATTTTAATAGCCTCCTTAATAAACTTTCCTTTTGTATGTTAATGGCAGAAGTGGATGTTGCAGCAATTAGAGAAGTTGAACCTAAAACTCCTTGTCAGCCTTATCACCTGATAAAATCCAAATTAATGGTTACAAACTCTTTTCTTACCTGAATTCCCCACTTTGTCCCAGAGGAGTGTGTTTATATGTAAGAGATAGACTAAAGGTTAGGCTCATTCATTTTAATTCTCTTATGACTAATGGAATTGAGTCTGTTTGGATAAAAATAAACAATCAAACAATCTCAATTGTAGTGGGTGTTGTTTATAGAAGCCCCAGTGCCCCCTGTGTTTTAGACTCTGAATCTAATTTGGCTACTTTGTTATCACATGTGATGCATGGGTGTAGGGAGGGGGGCAGCTGCCCCCCCCCCTAGAACTTCAAATTTACGTTAGATATGGCTGAAAAAGCAGATGGTTTGGAAAAAGCAGTTGATAAAATTCCATCACACTATGGACTGCCCCCCCCCCCCCCTAGACAATATGCTGCCTACGCCCATGATGTTATTTCCAATTTTGCAAGTTATGATCTTGTCCTTCTGGGGGACTTAACCTTCCTGAAATCCAATGGATTGATGGATCTGGTTTTTGCACTAGATATTCTCCTTTTTGTAAGAGAAGTCCCTGCTCTGGATCCGGGATTTTCTTTATATTCATTCTCAATGTGTTTTGTTATGTGATGACTCCAGTTGCTGTATTCTTTCTTTGTCAAAGCATGTTTTGAGTGAAGTTCCTCAGGGTTGTGTTTTGGGTCCTACATGTTTTAATATCTACATCAATGATGTTCCTTCCACTATCAGCAGTAAACTAATGCTCCATGCTGATGAACTGAAGCTCATTGGATGAGCCTTGTCCTGTGAAGATCATACCCTTTTTTTAAAATAATCTTGGACTGCTTGATCAATGGGCTGAGGCTTGGCTACTAAATTTAATGTTGTCAAGTGCCATGTCATTCACCTTGGCAAAATGAACCATTGTCAATCTTATTGTCTCTCAGGTCATCCACTTTCCTGTGTAAATACTGAGCAAGATATTGGAATCACTATTGATAATGAATTAAAATTCAGCACTCATGCTAAGAAGTCTGATGCTTGTGCTAATTTAACCATGGAGCTGAATAAGCATACTCTTTCCACTTGTTCCCCTAAGTCATCAGTCTTCTGGATAAGGGACTTGTGTGTCCTAAGCTTGAAGTTGGAATGTCTTGCCTCCTCTTGTTTAAAAAGACATAAAAGTGCTTGAAGATGTTCAGAGACATGCCACCAAAGTGATTTGTATTCAGGATTCTTTAGTGACCAGGTGCACTGTGCACCTAGGATTATTTTGACAAAGTCTTTCCTAGTTTCTTATACTGTCCATATATTGAGCAATTTTCGTTTGTGGTTCTTTCAAAGTTGTACCCTCCCACCCACATGCTGTAAGCCCTCCCCAAACAAACTCTTGAGTACCAGTCTAACAAGCTTTATTTATCAAAATAAGAAGATCTAGAAACCTATAGCTACTACTAAATGGGCTTCCACAGTGCTTAATGAGTGGCTAGATTATCTGGGGTGATGCAAAGTTTGTACATGTAATTTGTCTAAGCTTCAAAATACTTTTTAGCCCAATTTAATACCAAATAAGACTGAGTATATTAACATAACAAAAAAACTGCTTTATGAAACAGATATGCATAGCTGGTGGTATTAGTGCATTCTGGTTCTCATAAATATTGTTATATCAATGACTTGCCATGTGGTGTTAGGAATTTGACCTTAAAAATGTTTGCAGATGATGTGAAAGTTTACAGGTCAGTCATGAATGAACTTGAGATTTCTTTACTTCAAGAGGATTTGGAAGTTAAATTGGGCTAAAAAGTGTTTTGAAGCATAGACAAATTACATGTACAAACTTTGCATCACCCAAGATAATCTAGCCACTCATTAAGCACTGTGGAAGCCCATTTAGAAGTAGCTATAGGTTTCTAGGTTTTCTTATTTTGATAAATAAAGCTTGTTAGACAGGTACTCAAGAGTTTGTTTGGGGAGGGCAGACAATGTCTTGGTGGGAGGGTACAACTTTGAAAGAACCACACACGAAAATTGCTCAATATATGGACATTAGAAGAAACTAGGAAAGACTGTCAAGATAATCCTGGCGAGTGAACTGGATAACCTTTATTTCCTAATACATTAGGGTTGTCAAAACTTAGCAGAGAGATTAAGAAACTAAAATTCAGAGTCAGATATTTTGCTCCTAAAATGCTTTTTGCCACAATTAAGAACTGTTAGCACCATCAGCCAGTAAGGTAATGCTATCAACTGCTGCTTGTATATGCAGCAGTATCCACTTGTAGGCACTGTTGCTTGTATGCTACCAACATTCCTGATGTTTAAAGACATGTAATAATAATAATGATTCATTATTGTATTTATTTTTTATTTAACACATTATGTTAATTGCCCAAATATCCCATTTCTATGTAGGCTATAGTGTTTTTCTACATGTCAAGCAATACCAATAATTAGATCCAATTTTCAGTTGTATTTTGTAGTCAGGGGTGCCATTGGGGAAGAGCCATAGTCCCCCTAAAGTTAAAACTAGGCCCAGGTCACAGAAAGGAGAAGTGTGATAAAAATGGAGAGATAAAACTAATGGAGAGAAGTTTGATAAAAATTAAGATAGCATCAAAGTATTTATTTTTGTTGTCTTAACACTTGGTTTAAGATTTTCTCCTTTCCCTCTAAAAGTAAACTCAAATTTTACATATGTTAGGATGATCAGAGTTCTTTAAAACAGGAGAGCTAAATGCCTAAAAAAAAAGAATGCTTAAGCCACAATCTTCCTTTCCTTGTTACAAACCTTAGGGAGAAATTCCCTGTGTGTGAAGGTATGCTGTTAAGTATCCTCAGGACATCAGTAATTAGTGCCCAATTCGGGCAAAGATTCTCCTTAAAGTTAATGCAAATAATTAATCTCTTAAGGCTGTGAATGAATTGAGTATATTGGCTTAAAAATACAAAGTTTTAATGTTTTTTTTATCCTGTCTTTTTTTCCAAATTCTTTGCTTCTTAAATTATATATTTCAGGTTAAGCCCTGGATTTCAATATAATCTACCACCTGGTAATTTTGAAATCAATGGCGGAGGAAGAGCTGCCCCTCCTGTTCCTCCAAGGGTTTACCAGCCTTCTGTAACAAACCAATATAGCTCAGTCTCGAATTATGGATACCCTTCAAATCAGTATGGAAGCTATTCAAGTCCATATTCTTCTGGAATGTATGGCTATGACTACAGACCTCAATATGGGAGCTATGGAGGGTATGGTGCCTATGGGGGGTATGGTCTTCAACAAGACCAGGGGAATCGATTTATCATGTCAGCTGAGGAGAGCTCAAGAGCTGCCTTCCAATCCATTGAATCAATTGTTAGAGCATTTTCATCAGTTAGTATGATGCTTGATTCTACTCTTGGAGCTGTTTATAGCACTTTCAGAGCAGTTCTTGGTGTTGCTGAAAATTTTCAGAGGATGAAAAATAATTTCACAGCTGTTCTGTCAGCTTTGGCAATTATGAAGACATTCAAGTGGTTCTTAAGAAAGATGCTTTACTACATTGGTAAGTTTATTTCTGTTGAGTATTACTGAGTAACTTACTGAGTGTACTCATACAGCTTAAATATGATAGTGGATATTAGGTTATTTCCCAGGGAGGGGTATGAAATGCAGAAAAAGTGCATTTTTAGGTCACTGGTTTTCGTTCTAATACCTTGCTCCAGTATTATCCTAGGTGTGGTTATTACTATAGGTGTACATAGTCAAAACATAAGAAAGCCATTATTAACTTTTCTCTGGGGAGATGGGGACATACACATTATGAATAAATATTATTAGGAGATGAAATATGTTGATTTTGTCATTCTCTTTCTGAAACAAGACTAGGAGAATCGATTTATCATATCAGCTGAAGAGAGCTCAAGAACTGCCTTCCATGCATTGAATCAATTGTTAGTGCATTATCATCAGTTAGTATCATGCTTGATTCTACTCTAGAAGCTGTTTATAGCACTTTCAGAGCAGTTCTTGGTGTTGCTGTAAATTTTCAGAGGACGAAAAATAGTTTCACAGCTGTTGATTTTGTCATTCTTTCTGGATCTTTCTGAATATTAATTAGAAAATGTTTTCCACAAAATAAGTTTTTCAAAGAAAAGTAAAGAACTCCATTAAGCAACAAATGAGCAAAAATAAAATCAAATAATCTACCAAGCGTCAAAATACCACAATCAGCATCAATAAATAAATGAAACCCAAAACGAACAGAAATTACAATAAATAACCCAGTCAAACTAAAAAAGAGCAGAAATAAGCATAAGTTGGGCTCAAAACCCCTATGCCTTCCCAAGGCCAGAACAAAATCTGCACTTTACTGAAAAAATATAAATGAATGTGCATTGTCAGTTTAATATACATATACTGATATTTAGTAATCAAAATATTAATACTATTTGATTTATTAAAGTTATAAAAGTAAAAACATTTGTATTTTTTTCAGTAAAGTGCAAATTATGTTCTGGCCTTGGGAGGGCATAGGGTTTTTGAGCACAACTTATGTTAATTTCTGCTCGTTTTGAGTTTGACTCGGTTATTTTTTGTAATTTCTGTTCGTTTTGTGTTTCATTTATTTATCGATGCTGATTTGTGGTAGTTTCGAGCTTGGTAGATTATTTGAGTTGATTTTTGCCCAGTGTTGGTTTAATGGAGTTATTTACTTTTCTTTGAAAAACTTATTTTGTGGAAAAGTTTTTTTTAATTAATTTCTGTTCGTTGTATATTGACATAGTCTTTTCAAGGAAAAAAAAATAATAATACTTTAAATCCTTTCGTTTTTTAAGACTGTATAGTTTAGCCTGCTATTTGTATGCTGGAGAAAAATTTTCAGCAATTTTTAAAAACATACACCCTTTTAAAAATCTTTTTAAGAAAAATTTAGTTGACCATGGAAAACTTGATACCATTCACAAAAAAATCTGTTTACTTTCTTTGATAGCTTGGATACACTTATGCTATTTTGATTTGGTTAAATTTTAAGAGCAGAAGTAGCCCTGGAAGTTTGAACATAATACCCTCAGTCACTATTGGGATACTGCTGAGATGCCTTATTGGGAATTAGCATTATCACAGTGCATTTTAATTTAATCGTAAGGCAACATTTAGTTTTTAAACATAATGGGCGAATGGGAGGGTGGGAGTGGAAGGGGGACTAGTTGCCCTCCAATCACTTTTGACTATTAAAAAGGGCATCAGCCCTTTCTATTTTCAATCAAATGAGCCCTTTTCGAAGTTCCTACGACAACTCCTTCGATACGAAGTGCCCTGGTCTAAACAACAAGAACAAATATGCATCATACTCCAATAGATCTTTGCTTTAAAAATGCCAAGCCTTACAATCGCTTTCGTCTATTAAAAAGGGCATTCGGTCTTCGACTATCCGTTAAATAAGTCTTTTTTGAAGTGACAACGCTTTCTATAAACAGCTTATAGTCCCCCAGATCATAAATTACAGCTCTTACCATAAGAGCCATTAGGGTGGTTGTCATTCTCTAAGACTGAATTTCCAGGACTTTCAACTACTTTGGACAACAAGCCTATCTCAAAATTTTGATTGGATGTGTTTGGAAAAATTGTGGGCTTGAGAGGGGTGGTAATCACTCTCCAATCACTTTCAACTATTAAAAATGGCCCTAGCTCTTTCAATTTCCAATCAAATGAGCCCTTTTGAAGTTTCTATGACAATACTTTTAATAAAAATCTTATATGCCCCCAGGGCATAACTTAAAACCCTTTCTCTGAGTGCTGGGGGGGGGATGTCATTCTTAAAGACCTAATTTCCAGAGCTTTCTACTACAATGAACAAAATGCCTATCTGAAAGTCTTGATTGGATGTGTTTGGAGGAATGGTGGGTGTGAGAGGGGGCTCCACTCACTTTAGACAATTACAAAGGGCACTAGCCCTCTCAATTTCCAATTGAATGAGCCCCTTTTGAAGTTTTACAACTACTCTATTTATAAAAACCTTATATGTCCGCAGGGTAAAACTTACAACCTTTGCCCTGGGGGCTCTGGAGGGTTTGTCATCCTTAAATACATATTTCCAGAACTTTCAACTACGTTGAACAAATTGGATATCTCTAAACTTACAACCCTTGCACTGAGGGCTCTGAGGGGGGTTATCATCCTAAAAGACCTAATTTCAAGAGCTTTCAACTATGTTGAACAAAATGGATGTCTCAAAATTTTGATTGGATGTGTTTGGGAAAATGGTGGGCGTGAGAGGGGCGTTAGTCGTTCTCCAAGCACTTTAACTATTAAAAAAGGCACTATCCCTTTCAATTTCCAATCGAATGAGCTTTTTTTGAAGTTTCTACGGCAACGCCTTCTATAAAAACCTTATATGCCCTTAGGGCATAACTTAAAACACTTGCCCCGAGGGTTGTTGGGGAGTGTCCTCCTCAAAAAGATATTTTCTATCTGTAAATCAACTACGCTGAACAAAATGGCTATCTCAAAATTTTGCTTGGTTGTTTGTGGGGCAATGATGGGCGGGGGGGGGGGGCTAGTTGCCCTCCAATCCCTTTCGACTATTAAAAAGGGCACTAGCCACTCCAATTTCCAATCGAATGAGCCCTTTTTAAAGTTTCTACGACAACTCCTCCGATACGAAGTGCCAGGGTATGGACAAGAAAAAAGAAAACTAAATAATACATTGTGCCCACATCGTTCTTTACTTAGGCAGCGCTATTGTGCCGCCTATGATTTTTTGGTATTACTATAAGATGTGTAATACTATAAGAATTTATTGGTAATAAGATACATTAAAAAATAGAATGTGTATTGACTGTAACATTGAAAGGCTTTTTACAAGTATTTAGAAGATTAAAAGTACTGTTATGACCAAGTTAAAACATGTTCCAGAAAATTTTTCTGGAAGTTTTTTTTTAGAATAGAATAGAATAAGGCTTTATTTTTAAAGTTTTCACAAGCGTTAAATTGCCAAATATAAGTTCGTGTCACAAAAAAAGAACGTAAAGTAACCAACAACTATCACAATCAAATCAATGAAATTATAATCAGGGACACCAAAATATTAAGAAATATAAACAAATTAAAAATATAAAAAAATAAAAAAATACTAAAGTAGCTAAAATAATGTCATTTTTTACTGCATTCCTTTGCTTTTTCAGAACCTATGATAGGTGGCTGCATTGGGATGCAGCCATCTATCAGATTCTTTGGGATGATTAAAAATACGTATGTTAGAATATCACGCAATATTGAGAAATTATGTCACTTACAAATTCTCCTCTACATCCATGCTCCCTCTGCACGTCTGCTTTTAAAGCTTTATAAAAAAAATCCCATTTATTTTATTTTTTAAACAGATCTTTTGGATTTTAATTTTAACAATTTGCTTGATAATTTTTATGCTTCATTGGGTAAAAAAAAAATTCTTCAGAAATAAAAGCGTTCTGATGTTTTTAAGTTGTAACAATAAAATAAGGCCTGTTGTAACAAAATAACTAGAATATAATTTTGATTACTGTTTATGGTTAGTTCTCAGAGCTGAAAAGGGAAAGGAAGAAAAACACTGAAAACTTCAAAATGTCAACATTGAAACAAGGGATGAATAAAAGGTAAAAAAAAGGAAGACCGAAAACCAAGAAAGGTTCAATTTCCTGTAACTAAAATTGAAGCCAGTAATATCTGGTAAACCAAAAGGTCCAAAAACTGAAACCAAAAGGAAACTTTATTTTCCTATTATTGGTTTTCTCCAATGCTGGGATATCACTGATGAAATGGGTAGAATAAAAGGCTACACTAGCTATTTCAACACTCGCCGTGATAGGGGTTTGAGTAGAAAAGGTGGTGGCGTTGGTATCTATATTCGTAATGACATTTCATCTGAGCTGTTAAATATACCAACCGATTCGTGTCATGAAGTTGTCTGGGTAGAGTGCAAGCCATCCAAACTATCAAAAAAGTTCTCATGTTTGATAATTGCATCTGTGTATTACCCAGAGAGTGCAAAAAATAGGAAAGAGCTTATCAGCTACTTACAGACCTACATCGATAAACTTCGTCGTACCCATGCCTATCCTGGCTTCATAATAGCTGGCGATTTTAACCAGACGAACAGACAATGGGTATCTAGTGTCCTTGATCTGAAGCAGGTAGTTACCATTGCTACGCACCAGAGTGGCAGTACTCTAGACCTAATTTTTACAAACATGAGAGACAATTATTACTCCCCTCGGTCGTTAGGTCCTCTCCACAGCTCAGATCATTATGTAATTCTCTGGCAAGCCAAAAATAACCAACCGAAGCCAAAGAGAACCAAAGTGACTATTCGTCCGCTTAACTCTCAATCAATCTGTGATTTCGGTCGGTGGATCGGGACTTACTGCTTCGACGACCTGTGTTCTATAGTAAACCTGAATAGCAAAGTTCAGCAGTTTAACTCTCTTCTGTTAGAGATGTTTCACAAGTTTTTTCCCACTAGAGTTGTAGTGGTAAGTGAGTCCGATAAGCCATGGATCACAAGCGACCTCAAACAAATGATCAAGATGAGGTGCAAGCTGCACAGTTCCGGACAAATAGCCGCGGCGGCGAAACTTAGAAATCGTTTCAAGCGAAGAAATTATGTTCGGGAAAAGGTAGTACCCCTTCTCCAAAGTAGCAGTCGGAAGTGGCATTCCACAGTGAAACAAATGACTGGCAAGTCAGTTAACAGTGAGCTAAATACCCAAGCCTGACGGATCTCAAATGAGCGCTTCAGACGTAAACGAGTTCTTTGCTGGCATTTGTACCACCTACCCCTCAATTACAGAGGCCTAATTGGTTGATCTCTTAGTTTGTGAAACTGACGAAATAAAACAGTTTACCGAATTTGCTGTTTTTAAAGAACTTAAAAAACTAAAACCGAATTGCTCTTCCTACCCTGGTGAGTTGCCGGTCAAACTTATTCGCGAATATGCCTTGTTTTTAGCAAAACCATTGGCATCGATCATCAATCAGGGCTTCAGTGAACAAACCTTTCCCGATGCTTGGAAGCGAGCATATGTTCGCGTAATACCCAAAGTTAAAGGACCTAAGACATGTGATCAGTTAAGACCTATTTCGATCACACCGAACTTTGCTAAAGTTGCAGAATCTTTCATATATCGTGAACTTCTCACGGACATTTCATCGTCACTTGACTCTTTCCAGTATGGTTGCTTGAAGGGATGCAGCACGTCTGTTTATTTAGTACGGCTTTATCACCTAGTAGTTGAATGGTTGTAGTTTGGAAGCTCGTTTGTAGATTTCCTTCTGGTTGACTACCGAAAGGCATTTGATTTGATTAAGCACCCTCTTGCCGCCCAGAATCTCAAGTCAATGGGTGCCCGTAAGCACATCCTCCAATTAGTAATCGATTTCTTACGTCACAGGTATCAAAAAGTGTACGTCCTTTTTCCCGGTGATATTGAATCGGAATGGGTTGAAATTACATGTGGCGCCCCGCAAGGTACCAAATTAGCAGCTCTTCGTTTTCTGGCTGTTATCAACTATGTACTTTCTGACTTTGACGATCGTTTTAAATTCGACGATGATTTGTCTGCGCTTCTTAAACACCACATAAAGGATTCGCAAGCTGTAGCCCAGTTTGATCCAAATTTTTTCGATCAGTTTAAATCACAGTGTACTGCGAACAGTCTTCAAATTAATGAGAATAAATCAAAGGTTTTGAGGTTCAACCCACTTAAACACGATTTTACCTGCCCCGCGACTTTGTTCCCTTCTGCTTCGTGTGCGACTATCTTGGGCGTCACCTTTAGTGTGGACTGCTCGTTCTCTATTCATGTACAAGAGCTGGTTAAGAAGGGACATTATGCTATGCGGACACTGGTGGCGATGCGCCGCCTAGGTTTTCCAGTGTATCAGCTGAAAACAGCGTACCTCACTTTTATTCGACCCATCTTTGAATATGCGTGTCCCGTCTGGGGCCCACAAGTTCATCACATAGATTACTTAAGTGATGATTTGGAGGGGATCCAGAAACGAGCTGTAAAGATCATTCTTTGCGACAAATATGTAGATTACAGCTCCGCTCTGAAGTCGCTTGAAATACCAAGCCTTCGCGATCGCCATTTTCAGCTGATGATTCGTTTTGGCCAGTTTTTATTGTCTAGTCCTGTACATAGGACAATATTACCACCTAAAATGCCTGTCCGCGCAAATACCAGAAGCAAAAGCAAACTTATGCCCGTCTCGTGCCGCACAAACAGACTTAGTAACTCCTTTGTTCCATTTTTTACAAGTGCATTTAATAAAATGTAGAGAAGTGTTTTTATGTAAAAAAGTTTTCATGTAAAAAACAGAGCCTTTTAGTGCATTTTTTTAATGTGTCTATGACAGCTGTTTTTAATTAAAATGATTCTATGATTCTTCTATAAATATTTTGTTGTAGGCTTAGCAAAGGAGAACCCGACAAGGGAGGCATGGACTTCAGCCATGGAACAAATTGGAGGTCGATCAGTGTTGACAGAAAGTGATATCAAGAAAACAAAGTCATCTTGGCCTATATTGATGTACCTTGCAATCGTTTCCTCTGCTCCATATGTAATGTGGAAAATATTATCAAGTTTAACCCATTCAGACCCTCTAGAAGGTTAGTTCCGTTTCTAAATTATTTCTTACTTTATTTTCTTAAAAGTTTTTTAAGGTATGTTCAATGTCATCTATCACTGATGATTCCCTTTTTAAAGTTGGCCTACTGTCGATTGGTTTACTCCAAAGGCCTACTTGTGGTAATATAGAAAATTAAAACTATTGTTTTATCTAGAGGATTAAACACTTGATTTTGACAAGAATATTGTTTAGACAAAGACCAAATCTAAGAATAAAAACAATAGAAGAGAAACGGATCCTTTGATGATTGTTTTTGAAATATAATGACTTCCACGAATTTAAAGCTGAACATTTGTGAAAATTTAACTTAATTTTTTTAGCCTATTTTTGTCAATATAGAAAACTAAAAATAACCGTTATAACCCGTTTACGGCGGGGTTGCTATGGGGCTGTTTCTATTTTTTATAGACCCTAATTTTTTCCATAAAGGCATTGTTGAGACAAAGTATAAAAACGTTTCTAGGGAGAAAAAATGATCCTCTGACAATTTTTTGGGAAGGTTCATGGTTTTCACAAATTATAACGCTGAAGTTTGTCAAAATGTAAATAATAAGTTTGCACAAGCATTAGAAAGGCAAACGTTTCCAACGGTCTGACTTTAGAATACAAGAAGTTGAAAATCGTTTCATCTAGAATTTTTGTGTCGGAGAAGGAGGAAAGATATATGGTATATGACCGCTTTGAGAACGACGTTGTTTAGGACGAAGGCAAAATATAAAGAACATTCTTAGGAAAGGGAAGAATCCTCTGATGTTTGGAAAATTTTTAAAGTTGCTCGTAAGATGTAAAAAAAATTGCTAATCTTAAACTAAATTAAACAAATTTTGCCAAAATTTAAAGGTTAAATTTTGCCATAAAGCAATTCTGAGGGCCGACTTATAAAGCTGAAAACTGTTACGGTTTTACGGTTCGATTGGGATGGCGTTGGCTAGGCTTTAAATTTTGTCTAATCTAATTCCAAAGGTCTAATTTTTGCAGTATAGAAAGTTGAAAACCATTGCTGTATCTAGACTACTTCGAGGCTTAGTGAGATGGAGTAAGCGGTATAGGATCCCTTTTCACAAGGAGATTTTTTAGACAAGGGAAAACTAAAGAACTTCCCCTGGAGAGAGAAAGATCCTTTGACTGATTTTTAGGAAAATTTCCAAAAGTACGATATTATTTTGTTGAAGTTAAAAAAAAAACTTTCTGAATTTGAAGTGAGTTAAAATTTAAACGTTAAGTTTTGCAAAAATCTAATCCCCAGGGCTCACTTTTGGATATATAGAAGTCTGAAAAGTATTGGTGTATCTAGACACTTCTAAGGCTATGTGGGAGGGAGTGCAGGCTCTATTTCACAAGAACATTGTGTATCTAGACACTTCGACGGCTATGTAAGAGGGAGTGCAGGCTCTATTTCACAAGAACATAGAAAAAACGAGATGTAAGCAACACTCTTTGAAAATATGAGTACTGGCAATTTTGAAAATTTAAACTTCTCAATAAATTTTAGGTGACAAATCTTGGGCAACTGGTGAGACAGAAACCTACCTCGCAGTTGCTGAATTCAGCTTCACGCCTGCTTCAGACAAAGAAATCAGCTTTTCTGCAGGACAGCAGTTAACTCTTGCACCAAAAGAGCTGCAACCTCGTGTACGTGGCTGGATTTTGGCTTCAGCCGATGGGGTAAAAACTGGTTTAGTTCCAGCTAATTACATCCGCATCTTAGGCAAGCAACCACCCCGGAGGAAAAACCAGGGCGTTTTGATTACAAAACCACAGACAATCTGTGCCACTAAACTTCCTGATGGAGGTAATAAAAAACGTGTCACCTTTTCTGACACCGTGAAACAACACATTGATGAAATCAATTCTTGCGATTCCGTGATAGACAGTAAGGAAGAGGAAGTTTGTTAATGGGAAAGTCAATCGTCTTTTTTGTTTAATGAAAATAGTACATCTATATGAGAAATACGCTGCCTTTGTGTACTTTGCTGATTGGAATACGTGATGATTTCTAAGTGAAAATAATGACATTGTTGCCAGAGGTTATATATAATAATATGATAAAATAAGAAAAGATTACCTGCCACCCATTGTCGATGTTCTGTACTACATTGGCATTTTAGCAAACTAGGGATATTAGTGGAGACCAAAGTGAAAAGGAACCACAGCTCGGGAAATTTCTTTTTAAGAATGTTTTTATACATTTTGTGCGGTCCGTAGATATTATAGCTTTATAGTCTATATAGCTTACAGACTTACAGGGAAATAATTTCCATTTTTGGATTCTTTGTATTTTAATAAAACTTATTTTCGCCACCTGATGTGCATCTCCGAGCGCCACGTGTGGCACAGTCCGTGCAACGCTTTGCACAATTCCTTCAACTCTTTGCACAGTTCTGCCACGCTTGGAACACTTTCGCTACGTTTGTTACGCATCACCTGGTGTACGTGATTTCTGAGAATTGGTGCCCCCTCAGCTTATGCGTTTCTCATCATCACCAAACGGAGATTTTCTCAAGACAAACCAATATTTAAGAGTATCTGGCTAAATAAGCAATATCTATTCTCAGTGAAATGGAAGAAATACTCAACAAAAACAATAAAAAATAGCTCACAATAAAAAAAATCCTTAATAAGAATACAATTCAAACTAAAAACCAAAATTAGGATTGCATTAGTCATTGTTTCACAGAAGTTCACTTAATACTGATAAAAAAGGACAATAATCACTTTTATTAGGCTATGCTGACCTCACATAAAGTGCTGAGAATAATATTTTACGCCCCGATATTATGTATATCAACGCTTATAGAATTTTGGTCTGTAAGAATTAAAACCAGTGCTTTTAGTATCCTTGAATTTTTCTGGTTTTTTCAAATCCCCCTCCCCCTCCCAAAAAAAATGATCTCTGAAATGCCCTCGATAATTAACATTAGCAAAAATTAACGACCTGAATTTCGTGTTACCGTTCGTGTATTTACCAGCCATAATTTTCGAAGAGATTTCGGAGGACCAAATTTTTTTTAGGGAAATTTGAGAAGTCCCAAAATCTCAGGGATAGTAGAAACACTGATTCAAACTCAAATTCGTTCAGGGAGAGGATTTTAGAAATTTTGTTAAGGAGCATGAATAGATAAATCGAGAAAAATCAAATTTCTGAAAATGTGACATAAGTAGGTTTGGCATACATTACCCAAACAGTTTTGCTTTCATTGATAAGTAACTTGTATCAAGCAAATAGCTCAAAATATATGTGATGTACAAGAATTAAAACCATATTAATCAAACAAACTGCCAAAACTAATTTCATCCTACCATTGATATGACAGGTCGAAATGAACTGACAGAATGACATATCAGTGGTAATGATGTGACTGATGAGCGGTAATTATTTTTATTAGGTTATGAAGACCTCATGTAAAGTAATGACAATAATATTTTAAGCCCCTTAATATGTATATGGGCGTTCATAGAACTTTGATCTGGAAAAATTAAAACCAGTGCTTTCAGCATCCTTGAAGTGTTTCCCAAAATTACACCCGCCAAAAAAAAGTATGCAAAACATCCCCGATAATTAACGTTAGCAATAATTAACGACGTGTATTTCGTGTTAACGTTCGTGTATTTACGAACCATAATTTTCCGAGAGATTTTGGAGGAATTAATTTTCTTCAAGGGAAATTTGGGAAAGTCTCAAAACAGGAAGGGTAGTAGAAACACTAATTTAAACGTAACTTCCTTCTGAGAGGGGCTTTTATAAACTATTTTTGTAATTTTGTTAAAGAGCATGAATAGATAAAATCGTTAAAAATCAAAGTTTTGAAAATGTAACATAAGTAGATTAGGCACACATTACCCAAGCAGTTTTTGCTTTCATGAATAAGTAACTTGTATCTAGCAAATGGCCTAAAAATATGTGTAATGTACAAGAATAAAACTAAACCATATAAATCAAACAAACTGCCAAAACTAATTTCATCCTACCATTGATGTGACAGGTCGAAATGAAATGACAAAATGGCAGGTTAGTGGTATAATATGACAGGAACTGATACAATTCTTCAGTGTATTTTTCTTGTAGAAACGAAATGTGCTATGAAACGGTGGGGTTCATTTATCTTTAGAAACTTTTCTGCTATGGAATTTATGCTACAGAAAGAGAGAGAAGGGGGGGGGGGATAAAGAGGTGAATACATTAATATACAAGACACAAGTTTACATAATTCTACCTAAACACAATTTATATCAATAAAATTTTCTATGTTAAAAAATTTATGCTGTACTAATACAATTTGTATAATTCTCAAATAGAATTTATATATAGATTTATAGAAACAAAATCAAAAATATGTTTTAGAACCGAAAATATTATTTTTTTAAACAAAAGATAACAAGGAAATTTGTGAAGACAAGGAATACAGCCTAACCGATGTTTTGGCTATATATGCAACAGTCGTTAGTGAAATACATATAAAACAAATAGAAAGAAGGCAAATTTATTGAAAAAATTTCATGGATAAAATAAAATTTTTAAACTAAAATCATATAATAAATATTGCAAAAGTTCTCAGTGTCCTCAGCTCACATAGATTCAGCAAAAACTGGCAAAAAGAATGAATTATTGATCCATGCTGTTTTAATCGACTAAAACTTGTAACAATTCCTTATTGCAATAAGTAATTATCGCTGAGACGCTTTTAACAAAATTTTTTGATTTAAGTCTAAAAATTTTTATTTTATCGATATTTTTTTAGTAATTTTTTTTTTTTTATATGGTATTTCTCCGATGACGGCTGTTGCATATATAGCCGAAATATCCGCTTAGTTTGTTTTCACTGTCTTGAAAAATTTCCTCATTATCTTCTCTTTTTTTATGATGGGAACGTAGTGTTGTTACTGAGGGTCGAAAAATAAATCAACTTATTTTCAAACTTAGAAACTCTAAAAGTATTATCTATCCAATCAGGTGTTTTCTTTCCTTTTTATTTTCTGGCTTTCAGTCAGAAAATTTCAAACCTTCAGGCCGGGTATTGCTAGGGGAGATCCTGTACCCCTAGTTTTTAGAATAGTTGAAAAGCCTGGAATTGAGGGAATTTCACTTGAAATGGGTCAGTTTGACGCCTTTTATCGACTAGAATTTCTTGAAGTAGCGTTCCAGCTAGAACAACACATAAGTTGAGTGAATATGTTGGAGCTTTTCTGTAATGCTACTTGTGTGTATTTCTCAGTATGTGCATCATTTATTTTACTAAATTTTGTTATTATTGCTAAATTAATTGCTAAAATTGTTTTCAAAAGTGAGGTTCTTCATAAAGTTCTGTAAGTTTAAAAACAAGTGAAATGATTGGGTACATTTATAGGATTACAATTTATTGGATGATATAGGATTACAGTTCAGGTTGACCATTTGGTTCTATTTATGTTACTATCAACTTCTATTATTTTTATATTGACATTTGGTAGCTTTATACGGCATTTGGTGGCTTTCGTCAGGGGTATAACATGTAGGGTTGGTGGTTCGTCATACGGTTCTATTTGTATCACTATTAATTTCTGTATATATATTAGCATTTGGTAACTGTATAAAATGGCTGCATTTATTCTTTTGTTGTTTCTGGGTACAGTTTAATTGATCGACTTTCTTTATTAATTTGAATTTGGGGATTTCGCTTATAGGTATATTTTGCCAACCGTTTTAGTGTTATGCGTAAGAACGTGTATGTATATGGTTTAATAGCTTTGAAATACAATATTATTATTATGCTGTTGGTATTAATTTGATTTTTTCTCGTGAATACCTAGCCTAATTGTCTTCCTTTTATGGGAGTTATTATTAATCTGAAATAAAATAAACTACGTAGTTAACTTTTCTTCGTGTCTGTTTTGAGAATATTTTTCAAGTATTCAAAAATACGAGAAACAAAAGAAAAGAAGCAGTTATATCATGCTTAAGACCTGGGAACAAGGATGCGACTAAAAGAATGCCTATCCCACCCCTTTGGAAACTAAAAAAGGAACATACCCGGATGAAATTTTTTCCGTCTCCCCCCCCCCTGGGAAAACGTGTAAGGACACCATTGCTCTGTGAGTAAAGGCTATGCTGGATTAGCGGTCCCGACCCTAGTTACCCTCGCATACTCGTGGTGATTCGTTAAAAAATTCAGCATATAGCTGCATTATTTTATTTGACAAATCCACAATGTTTTTTTCATGATCTAAAAGAGGTGAAAAGATCAAAGAAAGAAGTGAATTGTACATGGTGGCTGGGGCCATTCTGAGAGGGGGGGGGTAGTATTGCTCCTCACTTTAAAATATGCAAGTTAGTGTTAGGGTAAGGTATACATGTTAGTTAGAAGTTCCACCTATTTTTGATATATTATTTTTACAAAGAAGAAATTTTCAAAACATATTCCATAAGCTCAGTGATGCTCTGATCTTTTAGACGACTTAGGAGGAGGGGGGGGAGGTAGCCCTACTCCTGTTTGTTAAAATTTAAATTTGTTTTAAGTTTGATTTATTGTATGACTTTATTTCTGCTCGACTTTGATTTCTATATAGCTCTTTACTTTTCTCTGAAGAACCTTATTTTGAGAAAATGTTTTTCATAAATTACTTCATGTGAGTTTCTAATTAATATACTTTCTTTTATTGGTTGATAATAATGATAATATTTGCAGTTTTTTTTACAGTTGATCGGCTTAAGATTTTTTCGACTTTGGCTTGCTTTTTAAATTTAGGACATAATTAGAATATTTAATCCAAAACTTGAATAACAAATATCCTGTGTAACAAATTTTAATAACAGTTTTCCTAAAAAAAAATGGGTGGATGTGGGAGAGGGGAGTGTTGATCCAATGTATTGAAAATCTGATTTTAGCCTCTTGCAAGGCTGAAGTCATCCTGACATTCACCCTGTTACAACCTTAAATATAGTCAAGTATAGTCAACCTTAAATATAGTCAAATCCATCGTTTTATTACAACAATCTTATTGTGTTGTTTGTTGCAACTACTTGTTTGTTTAAATAAACATATTTCGAGGTCATTTTTTAAAGAAGGCAATAAATAGCCTCTACTAAAAAGAGTACCCGTAAACTTTGAGGTCAAACACCAAATCTTTCTCGAAATATTGCGCATATGCTATTTCGATTACCTGGATACACACTGTCTTTTGATCTACTTCTGCCTATCTTCCTATGTCAGAACTTCGGGTCGACTTGACCCCCTCCCTGTCTCTCCCCCAAAAGCCCCCTAGAAGTTCTAACTGGATCTCCAAAGCCATTCTCAAAAGAAATCTTATGTATAAACCATTGCCAAGTTGCAAAATTTATGGCCCTTACTCTGGGGCTATGGGATTCATATCTTTCAAGAAGGAAAATTTATTGAACCTTTCTGCTATTTTCAACAAAACAGTAATCTCAAAATTTCGGTCCGATGTCATGGTGGCTACAGTGGGAAGGTGGGCTGCCCTCCAGTCACTTGACTCTAAAAAGGGCAATAGAATTTCCAATTTCAAAGGCCCCTCCCCGTCCACATGTCGTCCTTTGATTTAACTTAAATTTCCCTTGTCCTCCCTTTTTCCTTTCTCCAACAGTAGTGCTAACAACTCACCGCAGCACCAAACCGCCTGAGGCCAACATAGCTACACAGGCTCCTCCTCCATCCCAATCCGTTCAAATACTCCCTCTTTACACTCTCCCAGAAAGTTCCCATTTCCCTTAAATCTTTCTTTACGACATCCTCTAACCTCAACAGTGAACGACCTGCTTTCTGTTTCGCCTAGACGGCTGACTGTAAAGTCAAACTTTGGAAATCTGTCATCCTTCATCCGTAGAACGTGCCCCAGCCAACTGAACTTTTCTCTCATTATAGCCCTAGAAAGCAGGACTGAACTACTTTTCGTACAGCCTACTGTTTGAGATTATGGTCAGTCAGTCGGGCACCCAAAGAAATACGTAGCCTAGGCAATTTCTCTGGAAAACATCTAGCAAATCTTTCTCCGTTTTTCGGAGTGCCCATACTTCAGAATCATATTTGACCACTGCCATTATGGTAGCTTCTAATATACTAATCTTGATTCGCAGACTTATCTTCCTATTCTTCCAAACTTTTTTCAACTGTGAAAAAACACCCTGAGTCTGGGCTATTCTACTTTTAACATCTTCAAGGCACTCACCGTCTTTACTAACAATACTACCAAGGTAAGTGAAGTTATCCACTTGATCGATCTTTTCGTTACCCACCATCACCTTTTCATCTTCACTTATTCCTAGCTTTACGGCTTAGTCTTCTTAACATAATTTTTAAACCTATCCTGGCAACCTGAACTTACAAAACCTCTGAAAGTTAATTCATTTTGCTCACGGTTTCATCTAAAATGATTAAATCATCAGCATAATTTAAGTCCAGGGAAAATTTTTCTTCTCCATTTGATTCCGTGTTTCTCCCATTGCCTTTCCTGTGCTCTTTAAGACAACGTCCATCAAAATGATCCATACAAATCGGGATAGAACACAACCCTGCTTAATTCCTGATTTAATACAAAACCAGCTACTAACCTCATTTTCTACCCTAACCGCAGCAGTGTTATTCTCGTACATAGCACTAATCACTTTAATGTATTTGCTTGGTATACCATACAAGGGTAGGACTTTCGCTAAGGCTCTTCTATCAGCTGGATCGAACGCTTGCTCATAATCAATAAAACTGGGGACTAAAGGTCTTTGACAACTCAGGCACTTCTCAATTACTAACCAAAGAGTGAAAATTCGGTCTACACATTACCCTTTCTATAACCACACTTTTCTTCTCTTAAAACTTTGTCTACAGTATCTCTATGTCTAAAAAATATCATCGTACTAAGTAATTTGCTAATTATAGAAACTAGGCCAATGCCTCTATAATTATCACATTCACTCCTATCACCTCTATTATACAGGGTTTTCCTTAAATCGCTAGCTACTTCCCCTTTGCAAAAATCTTATTCATTATCTTTAGTAACTTATTTCCAACCTCATGGCCACCATATTTAAGAAACTCATTTACCACAGTATCTGCATCTGGAGTCTTGTTATTTTTAATCCTTTTAGTACAGTCACAACCACTAATTCTTCCTCACAAAATAAATCTTCATTCACATCCAAGGTGTCACAAACTATATCGTTTTCCTCTAGATGTTTTCTTGTAACTCTACCCTGGCTTAACACATTCTCAGAATATTCTATCCATCTCTCTTTAATTCTTTCCTTATCACTTATTGTGGCCCCGTTCCTATCTTTAACTGGGACAAGTCCGGATTGACTACTCCCTCTGAATTTATTAACATGCCAGTACAGTATTTTACTATTATGCCATTTAGCTGCATCTTTTTAAGCCGTCTAGCTGCATCTCTTTTTGCTGTCTAGCTGCAAGTTTTGAGCCAATCGGACACCCATGATCGAACTCCCCCTCCTCAATTCCTTTATACAATCTATAAACAATGAGCAAATTGAGGGTCATGCCATCCCCAGAAGCCTATTTGTTGAGCTTTCTGACCATTTTGAACAACATGGCTATCTCAAAAATTAATCGAATATTTTGTTATACCTTGCTGCTTAATCATGCATAGATTATAAATCTCATAGGATCTTATTGTGTAAAAGATAATTTTTATCTAAAGCCAAGAAACAATATTCTTAGTCCGTTTGCCATCTCTTCAGGACTAAGTTTGAACTTCCCTCGCCCTATCTTTTTCCAAAAGTTTCTAGCCATTCCCCTAGCTGTTCCAGACATGGTATGTGGATGAACTAAGTACACATGTTTTGTTTCGATTTATCTCTGCTCCACTCTCCACCCAAAGTCAAGAGTTAAAGTTTGCTTGACCATCTCCCCTCTTGAACCCCCCCAAACATCACCCTTTTTTAAACATTACGAAGTACCAACGAAAGAGGTACCGATTGGGGGAAGGAGGGAGGGAAGAGGGGTTTCTGAGGCATCGCCTGCCTTGTCTCCTGGACTCTAAAAATGAGCTCCAAAAGCGGGCATGAATGCTATAAAAATGAAAAAACTGAATTAATATTACTTGGTAATTGGGAAAATTTTTCATTCATGTACTCATGATGTAAAAGGATTGACCCTAGACGGTCAATCAGTGATCAAAAGCTTCCATCAATTGATTGACTCAAGCATGATTGACCGTCTAGGAACCTGTTTGGCGCTTGAGTCAAGCGCTGACGGTGATTGATAGAAACTTGGAATGACTCAATCATTTTGATCAAAAGCAGTGTTACATTAGCTGTGGTCGAGATTGTAGGGTTGATTGAAGCACACGTCAATCGATTGACAAAAGCTTTTGATCAAAATGATTAACTGTCTCAGGTCTCCTTAATAAACTACGTTCGGTCAAAAATGATTCAGCTTTCTTATCAAACGGTCTGACTATTCTACGGTGCAGGCATAACCATCGTTACATCATAGAAGTCTTACCTAATTTATCTTTTTATTATGTTCACGACTCCTTGCTTCCAATAAGCATTTTTCAGTTCATTAGACTTTGGTCAAAAGAAAAAAATTTTCTCGAATCGATTGTCATAAACTTTTTGACTTTTGTAACTCACTAGCTTACCCGGTCACGCGTTGATACGATCTGAAAAAAAAAACCCTACCCAATGTGAAATTCCTCCATAGAATATACCTTCCGTTGGAAAATTTTCTACATTTGTAAAATAAAGTTCCTGTTTTTAAAATATTTGAGAAATCGCCCCCTCAAATTGCGGAAAATTCCTTTGCCGAAAATTTTCCCGGCAAGCAAAATAACGACCGTATTGCTAATTTAGAAGTGCTTGAAAAGATCCTTTGCAGACAGTTTACCCACCGGAAAATTCCAATACCCCTTCCTCACGCGGAGAATTTCCCCAATATGTAAGATAGCGGTCGTATTTTTCAGTTCATGTATTTGAAATTCCCCCCCCCCCCCCCCATGGACAGTCCTTCTCCCGGTAAACCCACCTGCAGAAAACTCCGCAGAAAATTCCCCCTCTCGATAATGTTTCCTCGAGGAGAATTTCCCCAAGTGTAAGAAAGCGATCGTATTTTTAAATTTAAAACTATTTGAACAATCCCCCATGGACAATCTTCCCCCTGAAAATCCCTCTCCTCCCCCGCGTAACATTCCCTCTCGACAGTTCCCCCTTGAAGATTTTCCCATGTTAAATAAGGATCGTGTTTCTAAGTTTAGGAGTCTTTGAAAATCCCCATCGACTATTCCGCACAAATAAAATAACAACCATATTTTTCGATTTCGAGGTATCCGAAAAATAAGTTAAGGATTGTTAACTTACCCGCCAGGCATTGTTGAATACTTAATATCCAGAGAATGAGACATTTCAACAAGAGGAAATGTCAAGTATTTGTTCAAGGGTTTTTGATTTCAAAAAGTATTAAGGACCTTGGAGGAGGGGGGGGGGTATTATACATAAAAACCTTCGCAAGATTATACATTTTGCTCCACTGTATAACTTTGATTTGTATTTGTCACCGAACTGTACCGTCCCTAGCCTAGCTGTCCCCAAGGTGAGTCTCGTACACATGAAGCACAAATATAGAAACAAATCCGTGTTCCTACACAAACAAAACATTTTTAGATAATTCCTGGAAGGTTTTTTTATTTCATCCAGAATTACAAGTATGGCTCAGGGAACTCGAATGTAACCTCCTTACCAGTCAATTTCTTGTAAACAGCCCCAAACGTATCCACCTGAAATTAGAAAACGAAAAATATTAGAGTAAATAAAAATTTGAAATAAGAAACAAATTTCAGAGAAAGAAATATAACTACCTCTTCTCGAATGGTTGTGTGATTCAGATAAGATTTTTTTTTTACTACTTTCAAGTTGTTTTCCGGAATTGTTGGAAGCTTTTTCTTTATCAAAATTTGGAGGCTTTGAAATATAAACAAAAAGAAGATTTAATGTTATAGAACTGATTTTAATGTTTTTGTAAATACTTCAAGCTAAGTAAAATAATTAGTAAATCGTCCTTGATTAAAATGAACAAAACTGGGCATTTGCTAAATAATTCAAAATGTGATTCTATTGCAAAGTTTGAAGCCGAAATCAAATTTTCACACCACCCATAGATTGTTATGACCTCCTGTATCCAGGTAAAACTGCAACCGTTCTTACATTGAGATGTCTTGTACTTTTCAAAAAACAAAAGACCATGGAATTAAACTAGCGAAAATGTATCGCAAACGTAATTAATATACCTAATTAAGTATAGTTTCTGTATTGTATTTAAGTTCATGTTGGGTTCTGGACAACCTCGTCCTGGAGACTTCTATCTGTCAACCACTTGATATTTAAGCCACCAACCAACTATATCCACGGATTAAGTTGCAGGAATGAGAGGCAATCCTCCCCGGCCAAGTCGTGCCTAGTATGTTCTCACCATTCGGCTCGGACCCGGTGGGAAGGGGGGGGGGAATTATGCAAAAAGCACCGTGTTGTGTCATTCGTCAGTACTTAAAATTACACTTCAAAGTAAAAATTATGCTACCGGTAGTTCACCAATGAGTTGAGCTGTCTGCCATCTATACCAATCGAGTAAATTGTAGAAAGACGAGTCCACCCCCAATGAGTTATATACTGTGTAAAAGCACCTTTCAACCCATAATTCCAGCGGGGATATATCGATATTTCCGCTGGCCAAATTTTAAGAAGAACATTTTTGCGCCATTGTTCAAACATAAAAATTGTGCTTAAATTTGAACATAGCCCAACTCACCAAATAATGTAAGGGATATATTATTAGCGCCATAGTCCTCTGAGACGTTATATATATATATATATATATATATATATATATATATATATATATATATATATATATATATATATATATGTATATATATATATATATATATATATGTATATATCAATTCTTAATTAAGACGTATTACATCCGTTGGTATCTATCCCAACTTGTTTCACTCTTGTGATCCATTAGACTCATGTTAGTTGCATCAGCTATAATCAATTGGATCTGTTCACTATTGTTCTGAAAGAATGTAAAACACAGTCAAAGCCGTGCTGTCACGCAGGTCACGCAATACTTTGGAAAACACGAGTTGTGACTAAATTCAAAAATTGGCAAAAACAACATACCGCCACAAAAAACAACTTTTCCACACACCCCTTGTGTAACGACAAGCATTACTATCTATACTCATCTTAAATCCGACAACAAAAAATTAAAATAAAAAAGAAACTAAAAATTCAAGCGTGACTCAAAACTAATTTGACTTAAGACTTAACAAGATCTGAGCTGGATTTAAACCCGATCTAAAGATTTGTTTGTTTTTAAGTTGAGTACCATTGCAATAGAATCTTTCAAGCCTTAGAAGTAGGAAAGAAGCTAAGATAAAAACTTGATTTTTTTTTCTAACTTTATCAGCCATGCGCGAGTTCATAAAAATTCAGTGACCTGGACGGGAAAAGAGATAAAAGGATTTCGAATTCAACAAAAACCTTCTTCTCTACTTTTAACCATAAGACATGTCTCATGTCAACATAAGCTTTAGAAGTAGATAACCCAAGAGATTAATCATACTCATTTCATTTGAATCAATCTGACTCAAGTTGAGATACATTTTGCCAATCCCCCGAAAAATCCTTGGCCTATAAAAGAGGGGGAACACATGTTTCAATCAAACAGTTCGTGGTAACAAACTCTAAGTAAGGAGCGACCCGACTCAATAGTAACCAAAACTCTAAAAAACGGAGTTTTGATACCAACTCCGACATATCAAAAGAATCTGCTTATTATGCTGGTTTGAAATATATAAGTTTAAATAAGTTTATTCTTACCCATTAACGGATAGGAGCCTAAAAAAAATTGCCTGATTTTCGATAAAGGTGGGAGAGGATCACCCCCTCAAGTCATAGAATCTTAATGAAAATCATACCATCCGATTCAGCGATTCAGAAAAACCCTACTGTAGAGGTTTCAACCTCCTATCTGCAAAAATTTGGAATTTTGTATTTTTTGCTAGAAGAAAGATCACGGGTGCATGTTTATTTGTTGTTTTTCCCCAGAGGTGATCGTATCGACCCAGTGGTCCTAGAATATCGTAAAAGGGCTCATTCGAAGGGAAATTAAAAGTTCTAGTGCCCCTTTTAAGTGAATAAAAAGATTGGAGGGCAAATAGACCCCCTCCCCGCCCCTTTCCCCAAAAACGTCCGATCAAAATTTTGAGATAGTCATTTTGCTCATCATAGTTGAAAGGGCCAGTAACTATACTTTTGGATGTAACATGAAGATCCCCCCCCACAGCGTTAGGGGAGACGCCTTTAAGTTATAGAATGTGTCCATTGTTTCCGCATAGTATTTGTTATTGGGAAGCATGCGTATATTTTAGGGTGGGGGGGGGGAGATAAATTTTTTGCTGGGGGGTTTTCCACAGGGAGGGAAGTTTCCAGGGGATAAACTTGTCAGGGGAAATTATACGCCGGGGGAATTTGCAAGGATTCCTATGCAAAATTCTTTTTATATGTCGTGCTTTCTCTTTTCATTCTCAATTTTACGCGTGGAGTTGTTAAGGGTAATTGCCCTGGGTAAATTTTCACCGGGATTGAATTTTACAGAGGATATTTCCGTTTGGAGGGTATTTATCCGTGGAGGGGGGCAGATTTCCTGGGAATTTTTAAAAACGATCAGAAATTAAAAAAAGTTTTTTCTACTGAAAGTAAGGAGCAACATTAAAAATTGAGACGCACAGAAATTATTACGTATACGAAGGGGGTTGTCTCCTCAACACCTCGTTCTTAACGCTAGAGTTGGAATTTTGTCCCAATTCTTTAAGAACGACACCGACAACACAAGGGTCGTTTAATTAGAACAATAAGAAAGTTTTCTAAAAAGTACTAAAAACTATAGTGTAAAGAGTGAGGTCTTGAGCAAGAGGCAACCCCCTTCATATACGTAATAATTTCTGTTCGTTTTATGTTTTGATATTGCTCCTTACTTTCAGTTGCAAAAACTTGTTTTTTTATTTAATTAAGTACTAAATCAAATGAAAAAAAAGTTAAACACATTAAATAAATTAAATAGACTCCAATTAATGCTACAGAAAAAAAAAATTAATAATAATAATCACATGGAAACCAAGTCTTTTGAAGGTGCCAAACGAGTGACACTCTCGAATAAAAGAAAAACTTACGAGGTTTGATCTGGATTTAAACAATATCTGAGGATACACTCAAAACCATTTTCACAGAATCCCTGAAGCCTTCTAAGTAGGAAAGGAGAAGAGATAAGAACTTGATTTTTTTAAACCTTTGTCAACCCAAGAGAAGCACTTACCGAGTTCATGAAAATTCAGTGACCTGAACAGCAAAAGAAGTGAAAGCGTGTACTTGGTTAAGCCTCCATTGACTTTAGGGCTATTGACATAGGTCACATAGATCTAAACCTATTGCACCCTTATCCAGTACTTTACCAGGCCAAATTTTAAATTTTCATTGAAATTTATATTTTCCTATCTGCATTCATTTGTCAATGTTGTGGATTTATTTGGCTACTGCATAGTCTAGAGGACGCTGTAGCTCTCTTAAAAGTAAGATTATTGGACATTGTGAAAAGCACGTCCAGAAAGGAAGTTCCGATGTAGGAAATGTCCCGGGAAATGCTAGATGGCATTGGTTGCATTCCCCCCCCCCCAAGACAAACTGTTTCTATTTCTCAATATATTTACATCATGGTTTGTATGACTGGTGATTAATATATGGCAAGCAGGCTAAGGACAGAGAGCAATACCCCCCCCCCCCCCAGAACAAACCATTAAAAAAAGTTTCAAATTACAAGCATCGCTGATAAAGCACCCTTATCCAGCTAAACAAAATAAATTCAAAACAAATTTAATTTGAATTTTGTTTAGTAATATAAGCTGACGTCCCCCTCTAAGACACAATAGTGTTCCCAGCGTTCTTATCTATTACTCAGTCTTTTTACATCAAGGTTCTTAGGTTACATCAAATTAAAGGATTAAAGGAATCGAAATAAGTGAATTTACTGGCAAAGATGAGTTTCCCATGTCATTTGGATCACGGTGTTTTAAGACCAGTGATAGTAGCAATCAAGACATACAAAGCAGGCAAAGAGCGGAGAGCAGTAACCCCCCCACCCTCTAAAACAAAATCAGATTAAATAATTACAATAACTTAAATTATAAGTACCACTGCCATTGCATTGTTATCAGCGAAACAAACTTCACTTAAATTTTTCTTGGAATAACAGATAACGTTGCCCTCCTCCCAGGTATAATGGCGTTCCCAATGTTAGTTTCATAATAGTTTGTTTTAAAGCTTACTTTGTGTTCAATTTCTGTTTGTTTTGCTTTGTCTAGATGGACTTTCATGATTCTAGACCCATCTAGCTTGATACGAATTCTCTTCCCTACAATTTCTGCTGGATTGACAAGGTCTTCTAAGATAGCATCATGAACGGCCATCAACGTGCGGCTGAAAAGAAACAATACATTATTTAGAGTCCATGATACAAGAAGTCTAACAGTTACAAATAGTTTTTGGACCAAAAGATGTACTGTTTGTGGGGTTTATGCAGCTGGGAACATTGCTGCTGCAGATTCTTACTCTGAAACACACACAAAAAACCCCAATGCAACCCGAATTTAAATGAATTTTAAAATTCACTGCTCCCAAGACCCCAAGAATGCTATATGGGGGCTTCTTCCATTCTTAGTGATAAACTAGGATTTTTATTATAACTAATATCACCTTTCCCAAAAACCCCAACATGGAAGCGCTTTTCAACTCTTTCGAGCAAATACAGGGAGCCTGACAAGAGACAGTCAGCACATATATACGAAAACACCAGATGCACCCCAACTTATCACACCACAAAGTAATTGGGGTGTTTCAAGTAATTTCTTTTTCTGGCGTCTTGTCAAAGGAATTTTACTTAGCGTTAAAGTATTTCAATAAGCAAAAATGACCTATAAAAATACAGCTATCGAGACCTATTCAAAAAAGAACTGACTTCAAGAACTGTTTTGATTCATGGCATCACCCACTCCAAGAGAGCCTGTATAAAGCAACAGCTTCTTTGGCAATTGAGCAAAAGGGTGTAAACAGATTGACACTTAGATAGACCTATAGAGAGCTATTCAGAACAGAACAGGAGACATGCTGAATTCAAAAACATGTGCTGAGCTTGTGTAACCCAACACATCCTTAAGCAGTTGAACAACAAGCTAAAAAGAAACAATATATTGTTGCTGAAATCCATGGTACAAGAATTGTGACATTTTCAAAGGGTTTTGGAACCAAAAGGATGTATTGCTTGTGCAGTTTTTGTAGCCTTGCTGGATATTCAAAGGAATTCATGTTGGTTAGGTAGCAGCTGATAAAAAGGATTTAAAGGAGGGTGTTAGATTGAATTTTATACCTCAAACGCAAGAGGTTGAGAGATCTACATCTCAAACCAAAGAAGCTTAGCACATTTATGGAGCTTAATCCTGGAGGCAATGTTTATAGCAGATTAAATATATCCATTCCCTTGTCGCCGATTTTCGTAACTACCAAGATATTTTCAAACGTAGATTTAGATGAGCATCATCTCTATAGGAGACATTACCAGGAATTTGCCGACAGTCAAAGAGGATCCATTCCAAGCTAAACCGAATGAAAATGTCTGTCAGAACTGATAATTAAGAAATTAAAAGATAGATGGCATTGAAGAAGCTGGTGAAGAATATTTTAAGGAAAGTGTTAGATCAGAAGGATTAATTTTGACATTGTCCCTACTTATAATCTGTTAACAAAATATAACCTAGTGATAGCTCATAATGAAAAGAGCCAATATTGCGACAAAGTAGTAACCTAACACTAATAAGTTCATCACTTTATTTGATATAAAGTGTGTTTTATATTGTGCATCAAAAATATGGTTCCTATTTATTTCCAATGCCCAACAATATTGAAAATATTTTGTCTGGAAAATCCCCCCCCCCCCCCCCCCAAAAAAAAAAAAAAAACTACACATGAAATGCAATAGAATGTGGCTCAAAAATTCAACTGAATTATTTTAGTATTTTAAATCGAATCAATTAAATATATTTAAAAACTTTCTGAAGGGTAAAGAAAAAAACTTCATTGCCCCTATTTCTGGCCCTTGGTTTAACAAGTTTAGTGAGTATCCTCCTCAATACAATAAAAATGTATGTTCAGGTGTTTCAAGTTCCCCCCCCCCCGCCTACCCCAAAAAAAAACACGTTCGTACCGAAATTTAGACTTTTTTTTAACACATACTCTTTTCAAAGAAAATAAAAAAGCTTATTAAAAATTCATTTAAATCTAAAAAGTATTTTATTAAAAATAAATCTCCTACTTTGTTAGATACACAAAATCTCCAAGTGCAGCATTAATGTTTCTCTCTGAAGTAAAGAACGATGTGGGCACAATGTGTCGTTTTATTTTTCTCCATACCCGGGCACTTCGTATCGAAGGAGTCGTCGTAGAAACTTTGAAAAGGGCTCATTCGATTGGATATTGGAGTAGCTAGTGCCCCTTTTAATAGTCGAAAGTGATTGGAGGGTACCTAGCCCCCCCCCCCACCATTCCCCCAAATACGCCTCCCCAAATTCTTTAAATAGCCTTTTTTCTAGTCATAGTTGATTTCCGGGTAGCAAATGTCTTTTTGAGGTGAGCCCTCCCCCACAACCCACAAGCCAAGGTCTGACATTTATATACTAAGCGCATATGAAGTTTTTATAGACGACGTTGTCATAGTACCTACAAAAAAGGCCCATTCGATTGGAAATTAAAAGGGCTAGTGCCCTTTTTAATAGTCTAATGTGATTGGAGGGCAACTCGCCCCCCCCCCCGCCCATCATTCCCCCAAATACATCCAATCAAAATTTTGAGATAGTCATTTTGTTCAGCGTAATTGATTTCCAGATAGTAAATATCTTTTTGTGGAGGACACTCCCCCACAACCCTCGGGGCAAGGGTTTTAAGTTATGCCCTGGGGGCATATAAGGTTTTTTTTAGAGAAGGCGTTGTCGTATAAGCTTCAAAAAAGGCTCATTCGATTGGAAATTCAAAGGGCTAGTGCACTTTTTAATAGTCGAAAGTGATTGGAGGGCAACCCCCCCCCCACGCCCATCCTTCCCCCAAACATATCCAATCAAAATTTTGATATAGCCATTTTGTTCAGCGTAGTTGATTTTCAGATAGAAAATTTCTTTTTGAGGAGGACACTCCCTCACAACCCTCGGGGCAAGGGTTTTAAGTCATGCCCTGGGGGCACATAAGGTTTTTTTTATAGATGTTGTCGTAGAAACTTCAAAAAACGCTCATTCGATTGGAAATACAAAGGGCTAGTGCCCGTTTTAATAGTCAAAAGTGATTGGAGGGAAACTAGCCCCCCCCCCTGCCCATCATTCCCCCAAACACATCCAATCAAAATTTTGAGACAGCCATTTTCTCCAGCGTAGTTGATTTCCAGATAGAAAATATGTTTTTGAGGAGGACACTCCCCCACAACCCTCGGGGCAAGGGTTTTAAGTTATGCCCTGGGGGTCTATAAGGTTCTTATAGAAGGCGTTGTCGTAGAAACTTCAAGAAAGGCTCATTCGATTGGAAATTCAAAAAGCTAGTACCCTTTTCTAACAGTCGAAAGTGATTGGAGGGCAACTGCCCCCCCCCCCCGCCCATCATTCCCGGAAACACATCCAATGAAAATTTTGAGATAGCCATTTTGTTCGGCGTAGTTGATTTCCAGATAGAAAATATGTTTTCGAGGAGGACACTCCCCCACAACCCTCAGGGCAAGGGTTTTAAGTTATTCCCTGGGGGCACATAAGGTTTTTTATAGAAGGCGTTGTCGTAGAAACTTCAAAACAGGCTCATTCGATTGGAAATACAAAGGACTAGTACCCTTTTTAATAGTCGAAAGTGATTGGAGGGAAACTATCCCCCCCCCACCCATCATTCCCCCAAACACATCCAATCAAAATTTTTAGATAGCCATTTTGGTCAGCGTAGGCTAGTTGATTTCTAGATAAAAAATATGTTTTTGAGGAGGACACTCCCCCACAACCCTCAGGGCAAGGGTTTTAAGTTATGCGCGGGGGGCATATGAGGTTTTTATAGAAGGCGTTGTCGTAGAAACTTCAAAACAGGCTCATTTGATTGGAAATTCAAGGCACTAGTACCCTTTTTAATAGTCGAAAGTAATTGGAGGGCAATTAGCCCCCTCTCCACGCCCATCATTCCCCCAAACACATCCAATCAAAATTTTGAGATGGCCATTTTGTTCAGCGTAGTTGATTTCCAGATAGAAAATTTGTTTTTGAGGAGGACGCTCCCCCACAAACCTCAGGGCAAGAGTTTTAAGTTATGCCCTGGAGGCATATAAGGTTTTTATAGAAGTCGTTGTCGTAGAAACTTCAAAACAGGCTCATTCGATTGGAAATTCAAAGGGCTAGTACCCTTTTCTTTCAGTCGAAAATGATTGGAGGGCAACTAGGCCCCCCCCCCACCCATCAGTCCCCCAAACCCATCCAATAAAAATTTTGAGATAGCCATTTTGTTCAGGGTAGTTGATTTCCAGATAGAAAACATATTTTTAAGGAGGACATTCACCCACAACCCTCAGGGTAAGGATTATAAGTTATGCCCTGGGGGCATATAAGGTTTTTATTGAAATCTTTGCCGTACAAACTTGAAAAAGGGCTCATTCGATTTGAACTTCAAAGGACTAGTACCATTTTTAATAGTCAAAAGTGATTTGAGGGCAACTAACCCCCCTCTCTCGCCCACCTTTTCCCAAAACACATCCAATCAAAATGTAGCCATTTTATTCAACGTAGTTAAGTTTTGGAAATTAGGTCTTGAAGGATGACAACCCCTCCCCCCACAGCCCTCAGGGCAGGGGTTGTAAGTTATGCCCTGGGGGATTAAAGTTTTTTTTATTGAAAGCATTGTCATAGAAAGTTCAAAAGGGCTCATTCAATTAGAAATTGAAAGGGCTAGTACCTTTTTTAATAGTTGAAAGTGATCGGAGAGCGAATAACAATCCCCTCACACCCTCCACTGCCCCAAAAATATTCGATAAAAGTTTTTATATATCAATGGTGTTAAATGTAGTTGAAAGTTCTTAAAATTAGATCTTTTAGGAAGATTGCCCCCTCAGAGCCGTCAGTGCAAGGGTTGTAAGTTATGCCCTGGGGGGCATATATGGTTTATATAGAAAGTTGTTGTATATGATTTATAGAATAGATTTAGTCTTCGTCAAATCCAATTTTTATATGTTTAAAAACTAAATGTTGACTTAAGATTAAATCAAAATGCACTGTGATAATGCTAATTCCCAATAAGGCATCTCAGCAGTATCCCAAGAACGACTGAGGGTATTATATTCAAACATTCGGGGCTACTTCTGCTCTTAAAATTTAACCAAATCCAAATAGCGTAAGTGCATCCAAGCTATTAAAGAAAGTAAACAGATTCTTTTGCGAATGGTATCAAGTTTTCAATTACAGGTCAACTAGAGGAGTTATAAAACTAAAATTAAACAGTACCATTTGTGTCCAGATTTTTAGAAGGGTGTTAAAAATTGCTGAAAATTTTTCTCCGGCATACAAATAGCAGGCCAAACTATAAAGTCTTAAAAAACGAAAAACTTTAAAACTTTTTTCACAAAACAAATTTATCAAGGAAAAGTAAAGAACTCCATTAAACTAAAAATGACCAAAACTAGAATCAAATAATCTACCGAGCGTAAACTACCACAAAACAGCATCAATAAATAAATGAAACCCAAAACGAACAGAAATTACAATAATTAACCGAGTTAAATTCAAAATGAGCAGAAATTAACATAAGTTAGGCGCAATACCCCTATGCCTTCCCAAGGCCAGAACAAAATTTGCACTTTACTGAAAAATTACAACTGAATGTGCATTGTCAGTTTAATATACATATACCTATAATATATTAATAAAAATGTAAATATTATTTAATTGATTATAGTTATAAGAGTAAAAACATTCATATATTTTTTTCAGTAAAATGCAAATTATGTTGTGGCCTTGGGAAGGCATAAGGGTTTTGGGCCCAACTTATGTTAATTTCTGCTCGTTTTGATTTGGACTCGGTTAATTATTGTAATTTCTGTTCGTTTTGGGTTTCATTTATTTATTAATGCTGTTTTGTGGTAGTTTACGCTTGGTAGATTATTTGATTCTAGTTTTGGTCATTTTTAGTTTAATGGAGTTCTTTACTTTTCCTTGAAAAATTTGTTTTGTGGAAAAAGTTTTTTTAATTAATGAATAAAAAGAATAAGAATAAAATTAAATGAGGTGAGAATTGGATTGGAAATGTCCGTACACAGCTTTGACATGGGGAAGTTCATTTTCAAGGCAGAATTTGAGTAGCGGCAGAGGGGGAGAGGATTGTATGTCTTTTTGGATACGTATACCCGAGATACAAGAGAGCAAAATTATTAGCACTTAAAAATGTAAAAACTAAAAGCAATTTTTTTTTACACTTAAACATCCTAGAGAAAACAAATTATGAGGAAAAGGAATACCTTCTTGGCCTTTTCTGTTTCTGAGCCTTGGTTCTACGAGTTGGTTTAGGGAGTATCCTCCTCTGAGCAATAAAAACAACATGTTTCCCACTGAATTTCTTCTCAAGCTCTCTAACAAGGCGAGTCTGGATCTTTTGGAAGGCTTTCAATTGAGGCACAGGTACAAAAACAATGATTGCCTATAAAGTAGACATAATCAAAATTTTAGAAGATATTAAGTTAAATACCTGACAATTGAAGACTTTATGGAGATATAGAACCCCAATCCTGCTTTATCAAACCCACAGCCCCAGCATCCACCATTTATCGAGTTTTAGCCTGCCTTTTCCAACCCCAAACCAACCATGCGGGACCTTTTATTGAGTTTTAGTCTACTTTTTTTCCAATCCCAAGCCAACCAAGCAGGACTTTTTATTGAGTTTTAGGCTACCCTTTCAAATCCCCAGTCAACCAATCAGGACCTTCTACTGAATTTTAGTTGTCTTCATTTTATAGCCCCAAATCAACAAAGCAGGACCTTTTATTGAGATTTAGTCTGGCTTTCCAATCCCAAACCAACGAAGCAGGACCTTTTATTGAGTTTCAGTCTATCTTTTCCAATCCAAAACCAACAAAGCAGGACATTTTATTGAGTTTTAGTCTACTTTTTTCCAATCCAATGCCAACCAAGCAGGACCATTTATTGAGTTTTAGTCTACCTTAACTAACGCCAAACCAACCAAGCAGGACTTTTATTGAGTTTTAGTCAACCTTTTCCAATCTGGAACCAACCAAGCAGGACCTTTTATTGAGTTTTAGTCTTCATTTTTCAACCCCAAACCAACCAAGCAGGACCTTTTATTAAGTTTTAGTCTGCCTTTTCCAAGGCAAAACCAACCACGCAGGACCATTTATTGAGTTTTAGTCTACTTTTTTCCAACCCCAAACCAACAAAGCAGGACCTTTTATTGAGTTTTAGTCTGCCTTAACTAACCCCAAACCAACGAAGCAGAACTTGTATTGAGTTTTAGTATTCATTTTCCAACCCCAAACCAACCAAGCAGGACCTTTAATTAAGTTTTAGCCTGCCTTTTCCAACGCAAAACTAACTAAGCAGGACCTTTTATTGAGTATTAGACTTCATTTTCCAATCCCAAACAAACCAAACAGGACCTTTTATTGAGTTTTAGTCTTCATTTTCCAAATCCCAAACCAACCAAGCAGGATCTTTTATTGAGTTTGTCTTCATTTTTCAACCCTAAACCAACGAAGCAGGATCTTTTATTGAGTTTTAGTCTTCATTTTGCAATCCAAAACCCACGAAGCAGGACCTTTTATTAAGTTTTAGTCTGCCTTTTCCAACGCAAAACTAACTAAGCAGGACCTTCATTTTGCAATCCCAAACCAACCAAGCAGGATCTTTTATTGAGTTTTAGTCTTCATTTTGCAATCCTAAACCCACGAAGCAGGACCTTTTATTAAGTTTTAGTCTGCCTTTTCCAATGCAAAACTAACTAAACAGGACCTTCATTTTCCAATCTCAAACCAACCAAGCAAGATCTTTTATTGAGTTTTAGTCTTCATTTTGCAATCCTAAACCCACGTAGCAGGACCTTTTATTAAGTTTTAGTCTGCCATTTCAAACGCAAAACTAACTAAGCAGGACCTTCATTTTCCAATCCCAAACCAACCAAGCAGGATCTTTTATTGAGTTTTAGTCTTCATTTTGCAATCCAAAACCCACGAAGCAGGACCTTCTATTAAGTTTTAGTCTGCCTTTTCCAACGCAAAACTAACTAAGCAGGACCTTCATTTTGCAATCTCAAACCAACCAAGCAGGATCTTTTATTGAGTTTTAGTCTTCATTTTGCAATCCTAAACCCACGAAGCAGGACCTTTTATTAAGTTTTAGTCTGCCTTTTCCAACGCAAAACTAAACAAGCAGGACCTTCGTTTTCCAATCCCAAACCAACCAACAAGGACCTTTTATTAAGTTTTAGTCTGCCTTTTCCAACGCAAAACTAACTAAGCAGGACCTTCATTTTCCAATCCCAAACCAACCAAGCAGGATCTTTTATTGAGTTTTAGTCTTCATTTTGCAATCCAAAACCCACGAAGCGGGTCCTTTTATTAAGTTTTAGTCTGCCTTTTCCAACGCAAAACTAACTAATCAGGACCTTCATTTTCCAATCCCAAACCAACCAAGCAGGATCTTTTATTGAGTTTTAGTCTTCATTTTGCAATCCAAAACCCACGAAGCGGGACCTTTTATTAAGTTTTAGTCTGCCTTTTCCAACGCAAAACTAACTAAGCAGGAGATTCATTTTCCAATCCCTAACCAACCAAGCAGGATCTTTTATTGAGTTTTAGTCTTAATTTTGCAATCCAAAACACACGAAGCAGGACCTTTTATTAAGTTTTAGTCTGCCTTTTCCAACGCAAAACTAACTAAGCAGGACCTTCATTTTCCAATCCCAAATCAACCAAGCAGGACCAGTTACTGAGTTTTAGTCTTCATTTTTCAATCCCAAACCAACCAAGCAGGATCTTATATTGAGTTTGACCTTCATTTTCCAATCCCTAACCAACCAAGCAGGATCTTTCATTGAGTTTTAGTCTTCATTTTGCAATCCAAAACCCACAAAGCAGGAGCTTTTATTAAGTTTTAGTCTGCCTTTTCCAACGCAAAACTAACTAAGCAGGACCTTCATTTTCCAATCCCAAACCAACCAAGCAGGATCTTTTATTGATTTTTAGTCTTCATTTTGCAATCCAAAACACACGAAGCAGGACCTTTTATTAAGTTTTAGTCTGCCTTTTCCAACACAAAACTAACTAAGCAGGACCTTCATTTTCCAATCCCAAACCAACCAAGCAGGATCTTTTATTGAGTTTTGACCTTCATTTTCCAATCCCTAACCAACCAAGCATGATCTTTTATTGAGTTTTAGTCTTCATTTTGCAATCCAAAACTCACGAAGCAGGACCTTTTATTAAGTTTTAGTCTGCCTTTTCCAACGCAAAACTAACTAAACGGGACCTTCATTTTCCAATCCCTAACCAACCAAGCAGGATTTTTTATTGAGTTTTAGTCTTCATTTTGCAATCCAAAACCCACGAAGCAGGAGCTTTTATTAAGTTTTGGTCTGCCCTTTCCAACGCAAAACTAACTAAGCAAGACCTTCATTTTCCAATCCCAAACCAACCAAGCAGGATCTTCTATTGAGTTTTGACCTTCATTTTCCAATCCCTAACCAACCAAGTAGGATCTTTTATTGAGTTTTAGTCTTCATTTTGCAATCCAAAACCCACAAAGCAGGAGCTTTTATTAAGTTTTAGTCTGCCCTTTTCAACGCAAAACTAACTAATCAGGGCCTTCATTTTCCAATCCCTAACCAACCAAGCAGGATCTTTTATTGAGTTTTAGTCTTCATTTTGCAATCCAAAACTCACGAAGCAGGACCTTTTATTAAGTGTTAGTCTGACTTTTCCAACGCAAAACTAACTAAGCGGGACCTTCATTTTCCAATCCCTAACCAACCAAGCAGGATCTTTTATTGAGTTTTAGTCTTCATTTTGCAATCCAAAACCCACGAAGCAGGAGCTTTTATTAAGTTTTAGTCTGCCTTTTCCAACGCAAAACTAACTAAGCAAGACCTTCATTTTCCAATCCCTAACCAACCAAGCAGGATCTTTTATTGAGTTTTAGTCTTCATTTTGCAATCCAAAACACACGAAGCAGGACCTTTTATTAAGTTTTAGTCTGCCTTTTCCAATGCAAAACTAACTAAGCAGGACCTTCATTTTCCAATCCCAAACCAACCAAGCAGGACCAGTTACTGAGTTTTAGTCTTCATTTTCCAATCCCAAACCAACCAAGCAGGATCTTCTATTGAGTTTTGAGCTTCATTTTCCAATCCCTAACCAACCAAGAAGGATCTTTTATTTAGTTTTAGTCTTCATTTTGCAATCCAAAACCCACAAAGCAGGAGCTTTTATTAAGTTTTAGTCTGCCCTTTTCAACGCAAAACTAACTAAACAGGACCTTCATTTTCCAATCCCTAACCAACCAAGCAGGATCTTTTATTGAGTTTTAGTCTTCATTTTGCAATCCAAAACTCACGAAGCAGGACCTTTTATTAAGTGTTAGTCTGCCTTTTCCAACGCAAAACTAACTAAGCGGGACCTTCATTTTCCAATCCCTAACCAACCAAGCGGGATCTTTTATTGAGTTTTAGTCTTCATTTTGCAATCCAAAACACACGAAGCAGGACCTTCTATTAAGTTTTAGTCTGCCTTTTCCAACGCAAAACTAACTAAGCAGGACCTTCATTTTCCAATCTCAAACCAACCAAGCAGGATCTTTTATTGAGTTTTAGTCTTCATTTTGCAATCCTAAACCCACGAAGCAGGACCTTTTATTAAGTTTTAGTCTGCCTTTTCCAACGCAAAACTAAACAAGCAGGACCTTCGTTTTCCAATCCCAAACCAACCAAGCAGGACCTTTTATTAAGTTTTAGTCTGCCTTTTCCAACGCAAAACTAATTAAGCAGGACCTTCATTTTCCAATCCCAAACCAACCAAGCAGGATCTTTTATTGAGTTTTAGTCTTCATTTTGCAATCCAAAACCCACGAAGCGGGTCCTTTTATTAAGTTTTAGTCTGCCTTTTCCAACGCAAAACTAACTAAGCAGGACCTTCATTTTCCAATCCCAAACCAACCAAGCAGGATCTTTTATTGAGTTTTAGTCTTCATTTTGCAATCCAAAACACACGAAGCAGGACCTTTTATTGAGTTTTAGTCTTCATTTTGCAATCCAAAACCTACGAAGCAGGAGCTTTTATTAAGTTTTAGTCTGCCTTTTCCAACGCAAAACTAACTAAGCAGGACCTTCATTTTCCAATCCCAAACCAACCAAGCAGGATCTTTTATTGATTTTTAGACTTCATTTTGCAATCCAAAACACACGAAGCAGGACCTTTTATTAAGTTTTAGTCTGCCTTTTCCAACACAAAACTAACTAAGCAGGACCTTCATTTTCCAATCCCAAACCAACCAAGCAGGATCTTTTATTGAGTTTTAGTCTTCATTTTGCAATCCAAAACTCACGAAGCAGGAACTTTTATTAAGTTTTAGTCTGCCTTTTCCAACGCAAAACTAACTAAGCGGGACCTTCATTTTCCAATCCCTAACCAACCAAGCAGGATTTTTTTATTGAGTTTTAGTCTTCATTTTGCAATCCAAAACCCACGAAGCAGGAGCTTTTATTAAGTTCTAGTCTGCCTTTTCCAACGCAAAACTAACTAAGCAAGACCTTCATTTTCCAATCCCTAACCAACCAAGCAGGATCTTTTATTGAGTTTTAGTCTTCATTTTGCAATCCAAAACACACGAAGCAGGACCTTTTATTAAGTTTTAGTCTGCCTTTTCCAACGCAAAACTAACTAAGCAGGACCTTCATTTTCCAATCCCAAACCAACCAAGCAGGACCAGTTACTGAGTTTTAGTCTTCATTTTCCAATCCCAAACCAACCAAGCAGGATCTTCTATTGAGTTTTGACCTTCATTTTCCAATCCCTAACCAACCAAGTAGGATCTTTTATTGAGTTTTAGTCTTCATTTTGCAATCCAAAACCCACAAAGCAGGAGCTTTTATTAAGTTTTAGTCTGCCCTTTTCAACGCAAAACTAACTAAACAGGACCTTCATTTTCCAATCCCTAACCAACCAACCAGGATCTTTTATTGAGTTTTAGTCTTCATTTTGCAATCCAAAACTCACGAAGCAGGACCTTTTATTAAGTGTTAGTCTGCCTTTTCCAACGCAAAACTAACTAAGCGGGACCTTCATTTTCCAATCCCTAACCAACCAAGCAGGATCTTTATTGAGTTTTAGTCTTCATTTTGCAATCCAAAACACACGAAGCAGGACCTTTTATTAAGTTTTAGTCTGCCTTTCCAACGCAAAACTAACTAAGCAGGACCTTCATTTTCCAATCTCAAACCAACCAAGCAGGATCTTTTATTGAGTTTTGACCTTCATTTTCCAATCCCTAACCAACCAAGCAGGATTTTTTATTGAGTTTTAGTCTCCATTTTGCAATCCAAAACCCACGTAGCAGGAGCTTTTATTAAGTTTTAGTCTGCCTTTTCCAACGCAAAACTAACTAAGCAGGACCTTCATTTTCCAATCCCTAACCAACCAAGCAGGATCTTTTATTGAGTTTTAGTCTTCATTTTGCAATCCAAAACACACGAAGCAGGACCTTTTATTAAGTTTTAGTCTGCCTTTTCCAATGCAAAACTAACTAATCAGGACCTTCATTTTCCAATCCCAAACCAACCAAGCAGGACCAGTTAATGAGTTTTAGTCTTCATTTTCCAATCCCAAACCAACCAAGCAGGATCTTGTATTGAGTTTTGACCTTCATTTTCCAATCCCTAACCAACCAAGCAGGATCTTTTATTGAGTTTTAGTCTTCATTTTGCAATCCAAAACCCACAAAGCAGGAGCTTTTATTAAGTTTTAGTCTGCCCTTTCCAACGCAAAACTAACTAAACAGGACCTTCATTTTCCAAACCCAAACCAACCAAGCAGGATCTTTTATTAAGTTTTAGTATGCCTTTTCCAACGCTTTGCAGTTTTTATTTCCGGTTTTTTATTTTTCATTTATTTAATAATAGAATTTATTACCAAAAAAACTTAACACAAACTTAAGTCTGGACGCTTGGAACTTTTGGGTGCATTTTTGGCATTTTTTATCCCCCTTCCTATACATGAAGGTATGCAAATATGTTTTGCAAAATATAGTTTACTGCATGAGGAACAAAAGAGATACAGAAGGATCATGTTGACTTAAAAAGAAACCCAGCAGATTAAATGACAAGATACAGGAAAACATAGTATTAAGGCCTATTCTTAGTCAGATGACTAATAGTTAATTTTTGGATTTTTTGCTAATCATCTAGATGGTTGAATATTACTTAAGCATATTTTTAATCTGCAAAAATGGTCCAGAAATTTATTTTCCAAACTATCATCAAACAAATGACCTGTATTTTTGCTGGGTATGTTTTTAAAGTGCCTAGGACATCAAAATAAAAATATTTTTTCCTCCTGGCTCTATCTTTGGTATATTCATACCTGAAAACAGGACTTTCTATGATTTTTTTTTTAATATTAAACAGCTATAAAAACTTTTTTTGGTGTAAATCCTCTCCTTTCTTGCCAAAATAATCATAAATGGATACAAATTAAAACTTTTCTTGTTTACAAACAAGCCCAACCAAATGGTTCACCCAATTTATTGACATCTGATCATCAAGCAAAACCCAAAGCAATAGGATTGTACAACTGTTATGGTCAATAGTGCTACTGAACATATATAGGCTAGTGGGAAAATGTAAAAATTAAAAAATAAAAGTGACTTCTTTCAATCACAAAAAAATCTATTGACATGTCATTAGTCAACAAAAGGGTTAAAATAAAGAAAAGGATTTGTTAAACCTACATAAACAAAGGAGGATGGGGAAAATATTCTTGCATTATAACTGATTGAAGAGCCAAAAAAGTTCAGAGGCACTCCCCCCTTTCCCAAAAAAAAAACCTGTGTACTTTGATACAAGTTACAAACTTTGCCTTCTTAACTCCTATCGAAATTTCTTTTTAAACCCTTAAAGGCTTTTTTTTAACCTTTTATCACCTTTTTTCCACCACCAACATCCACTTCTCTTGCAGCAGTAATATGCAAGTCACGGAGCTGAGCTTTCAGGTCAGAATTCAACTCCAACTCAAGAAGAGCCTGTGCAATGGCAGTTTCAAACTCATCTGGCTTCTCACCCAGAGGCTTTACTATTTTAGAACCAGCTACCATCCTCACTATAAAAAGAAAAGACATATGACAACTCAAAATTAAAACAGACATAGAAATAAAAGAATAACTGTTGCAACATGATAAAAGATCATTTATTTACAGGACATCATTCACATTTCTCAGTCTTACACCAACACAAATTGTATTTGTAACAAAGATTAGCAAATACTAAAACATACAAGGCACAGTAAAAAAGTAATAAGACTGGCAACACTGCAAACAATCTGGATACCCTTCACTGTTGTCCGTGAGATAGCTTGTGCATTAGGACCCATCAATAGCTCAGTTTGAATTTGTACTCTGTCCATTAACTATGTAATTTATGAGACTGCAATTAGTGAAGTTGAAATACCTCAATGGTAACCAAAACTCTATAAAACACAGTTTTGATATCAATAGGTAAATCAAAAGAATTGACTTTTTATGCTGATTGCAAATATACAACATTCAACAAGTTTAGTGTTACCCATCAAAAGCTATGAGCTAGAAAAAAATTGCCTGATTTTTGAAAAAGGGGGAAACACCCCTAAGAAGTCAAGGAATCTGAATGAAAATTGCACCATAAGATTTTGCATATCGGAAAACCCCGCCATTTATTTATCCCAGGGTGAATGTATCAAAACAATAGTCTTAAAATATTGGGATTGGGCTAATTTAAATGAAAATTAAAATTCTAGGGCCCTTTTGATGTGACCAAAATTATTGGCCATCATTTAGGGACTTTAGAAACCACCCAAAAGCCTTTAACAGACATTCTGAAGACCACAACAGTTGCAGACTAACAGCACTACTATGAAGATTGGGAACAATATCACGATTGGTATGTAGCTGATCAAGGGAACTACTTTGAAGGGGATAACATTGATGATACAAAGGTGTGGTGGACTGGATTGTTTCTTCCCTTTGTAAAGGGAAGAAAACAGAGGGTTAGTTTCTGGTGAAGGTGGTACAGCTTTCTATTCTGAAATAGCAGATGTCTTAAGTGGGGTGCATCAAGGAACTGTTTTGGGACCTACACTTTTCAATTCCTACATTAAAGATGCTCCAAAAAACGTGACTAATAAACTTAGCCTATATACCGATGACTTGAAACTTATTTGTCCTGTTGACACACAGTAGGGTTTAGCCTCAATAATGTCAGACCTAGATTACTTTTGCAAATGGGTCAATATATGGAGGCTCAAGTTTAATGTTGAAAAGAGCAAGGTTATCCATTTTGAAAGAAATTACCCACAGTGGCAATATTCAATATTACCAAATTCCAAAGAGACAACTGATTTCCAAGAATATCTTAGATAGATTGTGGGGTTGTTGTGATGAAGATCTCAAATTCAACTGCCACATCCATGCTGCAGCAGTAGGGGCTAACCAGACTCTTGGTATCAACAAGCACACAATAACTAGTAGATCCCCAGTAATAGTGACTAAACTCTAGAAAAGCCTGGTGAGATCTAAATTGGAGTATGGAATGTGCATTGCAATGCCAATTAATAAAACAGACCAGATGGCTCTTGAATCTGCTCAAAGACAGGTGACAAAATGCATAAAGGGTCTCAAAGATAAAGAGTATGGATGTACTGCAGAGCCTGAAGCTACCAACTCTGACATACTATTGCTGCAGAGGCATTATGATCATGAGTTATAAGTTGCCTAAGTTTGACAACAAAGTTATGTTCATACCTGCCCAGTTTTCAAGTACCAGAGGTCATTCAGGAAAGCTGTTTTGCAAACATGCCAAAACAAGAAAAGGGAACAATTTCTTCTACAACCAAATCATAAGTTGGTGGAACAGCCTAAGCAAGACAACAGTGGGATCTACATCAATTAATAGCTTCAAATCAAATCTCAACAAGGACTGGGCAACAAAACCATGGCTCACTCAATGGGATGCAGAAGATGTCCCATGACCCCATCATCACTAACTGGCCTACACTGGATTCATCCATATTGCTAGTAAGTTCAATTTAAGGTAATGTTTGAATTTACTAAAAACTTTGTTAAGAAAAAAATCAGTCTCATTACTTTTCTACCACACCTTGTATGTACTAGATTATATGCTAAGCCTGGGTTAAACAAATGTATTTCTATCATTATTTTAGGTTGCACTTTATGTGACCTTTTTCCTGATCAGTATTACTTGCTCAACTATTACCAAAGATATTAATTTTTGGCCATCCGTCTGAGGGCAAACAAAACACAGGTCATCCCCAAATAGGTTGGGAACAGGTCATAAGCAACAATTTAGGGAAATTGGAACTTTATGAGAGCAAATAGAGAATGCACAGCTGTTGGTCTCAGCCAGCTTGGAAATGCAGTGAATTGCTGTTAGTAGTAGTTGGTTGGTCTCTTTTTCAGATAAGCAACATTTTGGATTAAGTAAAAATTTATATGATAAAATAAAACTATAACTATCAGACACAGAGAAGTTACATGTTTTGGAAAAATTCTGGGCCCCATCTTCTAACTATAGGTTTCCAGCAACAACTCACGGAAATCAGGAGAGGAAGTTTTTGTGTTTCTGGTTTCAAAACTATAAGTGGTTGTCATACTCTGAAATAGAAATTAGGCTTACTGCACTTATTGTGTACTCTTTGCTCCAATGAAGTGGGTATGAGATCATCCTGTAAAACAGGCCAGCTTTTCAAAGGATTCCAAAATTGGAAAAAGGCTATTAAAAAAGTTGAGTCAAATTCTCATTTACAATACCATAACCATGCCATGATTGATCTCAACAATCTGGACAACTGGGGAACAGCTCTTTGAGGCCACAGAGACTATGGACACAGAGACTTCAGCTTGGATGCAATGCCAGATGATAATGAGGGGAATTTCAGAGCCCTATTGCATGTGTATTGAAACAGGTGATGAAAATTAAGAGACCATTTCGTCATGTGGTAAAAATGCCAATTATATTAGCTGGAACATCCAAAACCGAATCATTGATGCTTGTGACAAAGTAATAAAGTCACATAGTCAAAGATGTTACAGATGCTACTTTTTTCAATGTTAGCTGATGAGACTACAGACATGTCAACTCAAGAATAGGTTTCATTGTCTGTAAGGTATGTCTCTTTTAACATGAAGGATGGTTATAAGATAAATGAAAAGTTTGTGCCTCTAGAGTCAACAACCAGCAAGGAACTTGGAAAAAAAACTACTGAAAGTGCTGAAAGAGTGCAATCCTGAAATATAAGATCTGAAAGGACAAAAATATGATGGCACATCAACAATTAGTAGAAAGATCAAAGGTGCCCAGGCTGCTGTGCAGAAACAATGCCCTAAGGCAGTACATGTACACTGCATGTCACACAGCCTTAACTCAGCCATTACAAATGCTGCAGAGGTTAGATCTATCAGAAATTGTTTTGGCACTACTGAAAAAGTTTGGTCTTTTTTAACACACCCAAGAGGCAAAAAGGCTCTCAAGAGAAAAATTGGAACCCTAGTACCAAAAATTAAGAAACAAACACTCAAAAAGCAATGTCCAACCAGATGGGTTCAAAGGGATGATGCTGTCCTCATTATGACGGAGCTGTACAACCCCATCAATTCATTGTTAGAAGAAATCAAGTGTTGGGATGATAAAGAACACATCTTCAGGTTTCAATGTTCTTTTGACAGCTATATGTCAGTCAAAGTATATTTTAGCTCCAGTATCAGCTGAAAAGCTACTCAGCTACACTTTGATATTGTGTCAAAAGCTACAGTCAAGTGATGCAGACTCTTTACTGCTTTGAACTATGCTAACTGTGTACTTCAGAGTCTGAGGTCACTAAGAGAAACTTTGATGAGGAGCTTTCAGTCTTGTTTCAAGAGGCACAAAAATGGCTGAATTGAATGAAACTACAATTAGTATTCCAAGGATTGTTGGGAGACAGACACACAGAAGCAATGTCTCAGCCAAAAGAACAGAACAATTTAATAGAATTAACATGTTCATCCCCTGGATTAAAGTTTTATTTCCTGCATTAATGAAGATCTCTTAAAGCACAAGAACATTTTGAAAGGGTTTCACTGCTTGCTTACTACTTATCCAGAGAATAGCAAAGAAAGTAAAGAGATAAAAGAGGCGTTTTTGAAGTTTATGACAAAGATTTGGAAAACAACAATTTAAATGTGTTGATGGCAGAAATGGAAGTTTGGCAAGCTTTTCTTCAACAAACAAGGCATGCCACATCAATGCAGTTGATTTTCTAAATATTTGTGAAAAAAAAACAATCTTTCCAAACATCCACTGTTCCCGTAATGACCAGCACAACAGAGTGCTTTTTTTCACTCTTCAGAAAATCAAGACATACCTAAGAAACACAATAACTGAGAGTATGCTAAATGGCTTAGCCAATCTCAATATGCACAGGGAAATTCCAGTTGATAGACAGTGTATTATCCATACTGACAAAGACCCAATTTTATTTTGTAAGACAGCTAATATAAAAAGATTTTGTCAAAATAAAACCTGAAATCTTATTTAACCTGCTGGGTTTTATCATTCATCCTATAGTCCCTACTCAAAACTTGCATTCAAAACGTAAACCTGAAGTAACACCTTATAATATCAGTTTTTCTAAGGAATTTTTAAAGTTTTTCATTGATTAACACCAGGGCCCATGGTCAGCCCCCACCCCCGTATTTATTTTCTGAGTGTGCCACTGACCTTGAATACTTGCAACTGAAAACTTTTGAAAAAAGCAGCAACAGATTGAAGAAATTGTGGAAAAATACAAAGAAAAGAAGAAATTGGATATTTGGTAAAATTATTTTATTGATATCCTTTTTCCTCCTCAGTGATTGGAATTAAGCCTTTATTACCATTTTTTGGGGAAATATATTATGGCTTTTTCCTTTATGTTTATTTTGGGTAGGATTTGTTTTGGATTTTTACTTTCCTTAACTGTATGTATCCTAGCTCTTCTAGTCCCCTCAGAGAAGGGGGTCAACTATCAAATTGTTATTCAAAAGCTGACATCCCCATAGCTACTAATGCCATTGCTGTATCTCCAATCTCTAGTGATGACAGTAAGAATAACACCATGATAACAGTCTCAGAGTCCCCAAACTCAATAACTGATTCCCAGCTCAATGATGATTTTCGGACAGTTATTAGAAAGCAGAAATGCAAAAAGCCCTCCTAATATAAAAAAAAAAATCTAACTCAGTTTCAGCAATGGAATCGAAAAAAAACCTATCATCCTTTTCATCTCAACAGCAAAAGACCAAGTGTTTACTACCAAAAATATCTCTAGCATTAGAATAAATCTATTCAAATCTTTAAGATGTAGTTTCAGTGTATGCTAAATGTTAATAGAGACGGTTCTCTTACAGTTATGTTCCAAGACAGAAAGGATGCCTGCAAAGCTCTTAACCACAATAGAATTGGTAATATACCAGTTACCTCTGAATGGTGGACTCCACCTATAAAAAACACACAGAAAATAGTGATGTATAATGTCCCAGTTAAACTATTAACTGAAGACATGAAAGATGGTCTCATGAATAATAAGGGAGAAATACTGGAGGTTCTGAAAGTCCATAGGATGGGCAAGCCAGATGCTAACAGGTTACTAAACAGTAAGAGTGTCCTTTTTGGTCAAACTAAAGCTTTTACATCATACCAAGAAAAGCCTATTCAATGCTCAAAATGTTTTAAGCTTGGTCACTCATCTAAGTACTGCTCTTCCTCTGCCACAATTTGCCCCAATTGCCTTTGTAATCACCCTGTTTCTAGTGAAATTAGATGTTCTACAGCTCCTAAATGCATCAACTGTGGAGGTGACCACCAGTCTACAAATTGTAAACTTTTGTCATAAATATATCCAACAGGCTTAAGTTTTAAGGATAGCCTATCAAGAACACGTCCCATTTCCTATAGCTTCTATGGAGATTGCTATGCTTTCCAATGGATCATCATCTCCAAGAATTAATGAGACAAAGAAAGCAACTTCAATCCTTTTTCCCAAACCTTGGCAATGCACTCCCAAAAGTAACCAAAATCAGGCCAATTGAGATATCCATCCCTCAGCAGGGTATTGAGCTCCCCAATGTAAGCAAAGCTAGCCCAGCCTTCAAAAATCCTAATTTAGTCAGAAGTCATGGGCCAAAAGAGGGGCAGCATCACCTAATATTTCCACTCAAGCAAACTGCACAAAATAAAGATGGTCCTTATATGACAAAACTAATTTAATATATAGCTTCAGAGGATCAAATCATCCAATCAAATTTGCCTAAAGCCCTAAAAGCTACTTTAACAAAAGATATTGCCAAATTCTACTTTTCTAATTATATCTTTAATGAGATAGGAAAGGACGTATCTTCATTTCTCACCAAATATAGAGCATGTCACCTATTCAACTCAACCCATGCTAATTAAATTACAGATCCTATAATGAACCTGTGTCTCTCTTAATTCAAATAAAATTGGTGATCTCATTCATTAAGCATCTAATAATAAAATTAATATTATCTGTCTACAAGAGACTGATGTTCATCAGTTTATTTCCCTATTTCCCTTAAAAGCCTCTACTACATGGCTAATATTCCAAATACCTATACTGCAATCCTGAAGTCAAACCTGCCTTGGCACATGGTTAGAAAGATTTTTAAGGCATCTACTGATATTTTAAAAAAGAGGCAAATTGATTTGTGATTATCAACACACAATGAAGTCATTTAAAAGAAGGAGATTATTCATCATTTTTTGGAACTGGAACTTGTAACATCTGACGTTTTTTTAATTTCAATTTTCATTCCTTTTTTTAATTCCAAGCAAATTAATGGTTCCGAGTCAATTCTAAATTCTTGGTCAACATTCCTAAGACCATAGACAGATGTGCCATGTTTGCCTCCATTCCAGGCAATCTAATGGTCCTATGTCAATTTTAAATTCTTGGTCAAACTTCCTGAGACTCTAGGCAGGTGTGCCTTTCCAAAAACTAACACACACGTACCTGTCCAATAAGTCATACTTACTCCCACGATTTACCTGTGCCATTTAAACATTTTTGCCTCTCAATTACTTGGACTATCTGTTTTGGCTTTTTTCTAAAATTAGCCATGTCTTGATGCCTACTGTAAAATACTTGATTTTCAATTCAAAATCACTTGCTAGAAATTAGAACTTAGCAGGTTGGTAACATATATTTTTTTTTTAATTGAAACAGCCTTAATTCTTTATTTTTGCAGATGTGTAGGCTTCTATTTGTATTCTCTATGGAGTGATTCATATGTTAATTGGCTAACCAGCTAGACCACAGTCACCATTTAATTTTCTTATTGTCCATCTGGAGCAATTCTGAACAATTTGGGCTGGAATTTTTGTAGTAGGAGACAGGAGGGGGGTACCAGTCAATATTTTGCCCTGGGCATATAAGAGCACAAGAGAGGCCTGCACCAAAATAAGTGGAGTCAGAACTCTCCTCCAAAACCTCCAAAAACTCATTAGTTTTGTTCTCATTTTATATAGGATTCAAATATTCAAAATTATGAGGTTTGTAGGGCACTACCACATTTATGTCAGTACTTATAACCTGGGGAACATCAAAAAATCAAGCAAAATAATTTCTTAAACTGGACAAAGCCTTTTGTTGGTAAAATTTAACAACTAAGAATCTATTTATTAGAGGCAACACTATAGCATTACCTATAGTCAATCATGTAAAGCTTCAATGTGTTATGTTTGTTTTTTCCCAGAGACATGAAATTAAAAAGACAATTTTTTTTTTTTAGATTTGGAAGCCTTAGACTTATTCAGACATAAACTCTCCCCACATGGCTAATTTATGTAGTCTAGGGGCTATTCTTAACAAATTTCAAGCATCCAATTTTGCCCCTCATTGACCAAATGCATTTTAATTATGCATGTTGTTTATTCTATCTGTTACTGTTTAAGGTTAGTGCCTGATACTAGGTTGCTTTTTTTCATCATTTATGCCAACTGTCCATACTTACTGTTATAATATTAAGTTATTAACTGAAATAAGTGCTTAAATTACCAAGAACCATGACAATGAAATCTGATATTTTGAGTTGGTTACCTGGAAACTTATAGGATCCTATACACTCTGTGAGATTAGGGAAAACCACTATTTAAATTTTGGAAATGACCTGTTTGAAAACTGTACATAATAAGCAAAATAAGCTAATTGCATGTGGTGCAAAATCAGTTAAGAAAGCCTTAGCCTTTCCTTTGAAGGATGTAGTTGTATTTGACACACAACAGATTGCTAATGTTTGAAGTTTAATTTCAAAAAGTGCAATTCTATGAAGGCAAACATGGTGCACATGTAAAAATTCCATAGTTTTAAAAATAAGCAAAAAAATATTACAAAATTGCAATTTCCAGGTATGAATGCCATATCTGTTGGAAAAGCAAAAACATATGCTTATTAATCAGGTTCTTGGTACTTAGTCTTGTTTTAGCATGAGTAACATATCCCCTCTTTTTAGTTAGTCCAAATGTATTTAAGAACTGGTTGTGGATGTCCTGACCAGGAAACACTTAAAAAAAAGGCTGTGGAGTCTGTGTTGGCAGAGAGACAAACCTTTGGCAAAGCTGCTAAAGAGTTTAGCTTAAGAAAACAACAGTATTAGATGCTGTAAAGCATGAAAAGAAATGTCTTTATGGAATCAAAAGTGAAGGGGTTGAGAAACAGTCTGTGCACAAGAACTAGCAGTCTCCAAGCCAATTGGAAATCCTCTGCAAACAGTATTTACAGAAAACAAGAGAAAGAGCTCAACAACTACCTTCAGAAACCACAGTCTGTTCAAAAGTTTGCTTATGATTGGGCATTGCAACTGTCTACTGCAATCCCAAAAATTGGAATAAAGACGAGATTGCTGGCTTAGACTAGAATTTGTAACTCTGATGAAACTGGACTTTCATCTGTTGTTCAAGCCCCACGTGTTGTTGCCAAGAAAGGAACAAAACAGGTTAAACAAACTGTGTCAGCTGAAAGAAAGAAGAATGCCATCTTGCTATGTTTTGTAAGTGCAAGTGGACAGACAATTATTCCAGTGTATGTCTTTCCTTGTGTTAAAGCCCCTGAAAGGATGTTTTGAAACAGCCTCCTGGATGTGTTGATCTTGCCCATCAAAGTGGTAGGATGACAGCAGACAATTTTTACTTATCTATTCAACATTCTCAGAGGCAAGTCAATGCAACTTTAGAAAATCCTCTCTTATTGGTGCTGGACAATCATGAAAGCCATGTTTCAATTAAAAACATCTATTTTTGCAAGAAAAAGGAGAAACACCTTCTCATATTTCCACCCCATTGTTTGCATCACATCCAACCACTGGATGTGTCAATTTATAGTCCTTTGAAACGAGCTCTCAAAGAGTCTTACAACTTATGGCTTCAGCAAAATCCTGGTCAAAGAATATCTATGCATGAAGCTGCACAACTGTCGAAAGTACTATTTATTCAAAAGATAAGTCCTCAGAACATAACCACAGGGTTTGTTAAGACAGTCATGTGGTCATTTAATCCAGACATTCTGAGTCCAATTTCCTTCAAGCATCTGTGACTGACAGAACTGAGCCACAAGAGGAGCCAAAGGCAGAAGACCAGCATACAAGGAAGTAGCTACAATTCAGTCATCTGAAATGGTGAGACCTTACCCAAAATCTACTGTTGTATGTCAGTTGGGGGGTTCTAGAAAACATGACAGGACCAGAATCCTTACAGATACTCCCCAAAAAAATGAGCTTGAAGCACAAACCCAAAGGAAAGTTTTTAAGAAGCCAAAGCTCCCATCAAATAAAAGAAAGCAAAGACACATCATAAACAAGAAGAGAGGACTAGCAGCAAAGGCAAAGGAATTTCTAGGGGAAATTGAAGATATTAATGAGTCATTTAACATTGATAGTGAGCCACAAGATGATCTAATCAAATATGGTTCTGGAGATTTAGTTTTGGTAAAGTTTTCTGTTGGAAAAAAGAGAAGTTCTGCTATTTTTTATGTAGGAGAAATTGAACAGACTGAAAATGAATGTGTTGTACTGAATTTTCTATGCAGAAACAATGAAAAATTTATTTTTCCAGAGCAAGTAGATAAAGCTGAGGTAGATCTGACAGATATTGAATTCAGATTTCCAGCCCCTCACTTAACAGGTAGAATGGAAAGATCAGTGAAAGGCCTGGTACTTGGATGGGACCTTTCCATCTATTATGTCAAGTGAATGAGGTGTTTGTATGCATTGTATTTAGTTGAATTCTGTTTAGTTTTTTGTACTTTAAACATTGTTGCTTGAATAAATAGCTGAACTATATTGCCTATTCAGATTGGCAGCTACATCCATCTGCTTTGACCCCATGACGGGGGCTATTCTGGACAAATCAGAGCCTACTGATATTTGTGATGACACATTTCATCTTGCTTCCAACAAATGCCATAAATTCATGCTAGAATGACAAGTGTTTATTCTACCCTGTGTAGTGTTGTGTGATATTTGATATCAATATTGATCTATTAGACCAAATATTGATAATGAATATCAGAACGTATTATCAAAATTGATATATTTTAACAGTCTCTAACCCTCTATATTTCCTGCAGAAAATCCACCACATGAAAATTCTGCAAATTTTCAGCATACATCTTTGAGATTCTAAGCAGGTTTATTGTAGATTGGGAAAGGGCTCCTTTGACCAAAAATGAAAAGTTCTAGAGCCCCTTTTCATTGACCAAAAATACTGGAGGGCAGTTTGCCCCCCTACAACACTCATCTTTTCCCAAAGGTGCCCAATCAAAATTTTGAGAGTCGTTTTTTCTGCATAATCAAAAAACCAAAAAACAGTTTTTGAGGTTGACTTGACCCCCCACAGTCCCCAGGGGAAGGGCTGCAAGGTATGAACTTAGCCCACTGTTATACATATATTATTGGTTATTGGGAAGTATGCAGACATTTTTCAGGATGGAGAGAGAGGAGGGTTTTGTGGTAGGATCTTTCCATGGAAGAATTTCTTGTGGAGGAAGGAACTTTCCATCAAGTGGGAGCCAGATTTCCCAGCATTATTTAAAAAACAAAGAGAAATTTAAAAAAAACAAGTTTTTTCAAGTAAAAGTAAGGAGCAACATTACAACTTCAAACAAACAGAAATTGTAACATATGAAGGGGTTTGCTTTCTCCTCAATACCTTGCCCTTTACACTAAAGTTTTTTTTTAGAACTTTTAAAAGAGCTTATTATCCTAATTAAACACCCTTTGTGAATCAGGAGTAATTTTTCAATAACTGGACTCAAAAATCAAACTTTAGCATAAAGAGCAAGGTACAGAGGAAAGGACAACCCCCTCATGTTTGTAATAATTTTTGTTTGTTTTAAGTTTTAATCTTGCTTCTTACTTTCAGTTGAAAAAACTTGTTGTTTTTTATTTAATCTTATTTAAGAGCTGCCTTATAGAGCATGCAGTGAGTCCAGAGGACATCAAGTGTTTTCATTTTAATTAGTGCTAGAAGGTGAGTTTTGTGTCCTGACATTGACTTTGCACTGTATGTATTATTCCACAGTATGCCTATCTCAAAAAAAAAAAAAAAAAAAAGTCAATTATATTAAAATTTCACTGGATGTGACTTTGCAAGGAATGAGTTTCAAAAAAGATATTATCTTCAGCTATATTATTCTCTTCAACCAATTGAAAATATCCGATTAAAAATGCAGTTTTAGCTACATCAGTTCCTTCTGTAACTTGTAAGGGGAATTTTGAATTTGAAGTGTGGATTCAAGAAACATTGATTGCCAAGATTGTCTCTGATGATCATCTATTGATTGTCCCCTGAAGGAGCTATCCAGCAGCATCTACAAAATCTCAGTAATTTCACTGTAAGACACTCATCTAGCTTTTGTTTAGCCTGGGCCAGTAAACTCTGCTAGTTTCAAAAAGGTTAGCATATCTTGCATGACTGTAAAGTTTTGATTTCATTTAATATGATTTTCAATCCTGTCTAATATTTGATTCTCCCCATAGACTAGTCCATGCCTCCCTAGGGAGGCGCACCTCCCAGTTTGGAAAACAGTGGCTAAAAGGGAAGCACTCTTCAACTAACATCAAGGATCATTTGTATTTATTGGCAGCAACATTCTTATAAGAGGGGATTTAAAAGCTAGTCCACATACATGAAAAATGTCCTATTCTTTTAGTGAAAATTATTTGAAAAAAACTACGTTTTCTAAAGAGTTAAAGAGGCTGAGTTACAAGGTCGAACCTTAAAACGTACAGGGATTAGGAGGCACAGTTGGGGGGCTGCCGCCCCCAAACCCCCGCTTTCGCAGCCTTTAAATAAAAAAAAGTTTTTTAAACTGAAAGTAAGGAGCGACATTAAATCTTAAAACGAACAGAAATTATTCCGTATATGAAAGAGGCTGTGCCCTCCTCAACGCCTCGCTCTTTACGCTTAAGTTTTTATTGTTTAAAAAAAGAGTTGTGAGAAAGTCAAACTTTAGCGTAAAGAGCGAGGCGTTGAGGAGGGCACAGCCTCTTTCATATACGGAATAATTTCTGTTCGTTTTAAGATTTAATGTCGCTCCTTACTTTCAGTTTAAAAAACTTTTTTTATTTAAAGGCTGCGAAAGCGGGGGTTTGGGGGCGGCAGCCCCCAACTGTGCCTCCTAATCCCTGTACGTTTTAAGGTTCGACCTTGTAACTCAGCCTCTTTAACTCTTTAGAAAACGTAGTTTTTTTCAAATAATTTCTGCACGTTTTTGTACAGTTTATTACTTATTATTGCTTGACTAACTGTTAGATGATTGTGTATTATTCTTTTCTTTCTCGACAGGGTGTTTTAAGGGTCGACCTTGTAACTCATTTTTTTTAACTCTTTAGAAAACATAATTTTTTTCAAATAATTTAAAAAAGAAACTGAATTTTTTTTTTTAATTTAAATTCAGTATATAAAAAATTTGATCTATCGGTGAATCGAACTCGGGTTTTCCGCCTGACACCCAGAAGTATCACCGCTACACTACAGAGACATAATTCAAATTGTTTTTTAGTGAGGTGATGAATCTTTTTGCCGCAAGCAAAACTTGATATGTGGTTTTTGGAAAACAGGGAAGAAACAATCAGATTGAGATGAAATTTCGAAGATAATTTCCCCAGCCCCAGGAAAGCTTGTTTTCTAAATTTCAGCCTGATCAGACAACGTACGAGGGGGGTTGTGGTGGGAAAAATTAACATGGGCTATTATAGGAAAACAAAGTTTTTCGTAAATATAAATTCGGTGGATAATTTTTTCGGTCTGAAAATATCAAAAGGCCCTAACAGGTCGAATTCTGCTTCAAATGAGTCCTCATTCAACCGGATCCGTTGCCAACTGTGGCCTGTAGGCGTGGCTAAGAAAAAAAAAGAAATGAATTGTAAGTGGCTATATTTGGTTTTTTGAAAACAGAAGGAGTGATCGGATTAAGCTGAAATTTCGAGGATAAGCTCCCGGGCCATAGGAAAGCTCAGCTTCTAAATTTCAGCCCAATCAGACAACGTTAAAGGGGGGCTGTGGTGGGAGAGTCCAAAATTCCGTCCCAGTTTACCCCATGAAGATAAAGTCAGAGGAGGATGAAATTTTGCAAGTTTCTTAGTTTGAGCTTGGGCTACAAAATGCGATTGCCGCCGTCTCTTTGCGACCTCTAGGACCTGAAATCGCTTAACATTGTGGTGGGTCGCCTCTTTATAGAGGCACAAGTGTGCCTCCTTGATAAAATTGTTTTATATGAACTTATCTTTTATTCATAGCCTGTCAGAGGTAAAAAAAATTACCATTGTATTAAAATCTATGGATTTATGGTACTTTTACACTTTCGAAATTATATGACCTTATTTCTACCCACCTTTGGTTTAATGTAACTCATTACTTTTCTTTGAAAAAAACTTTATGGTAAAAGTTTTCTAAAATCAATAAAAATTGTTAAATTTCTTTTGTATAATATACAGCATGCTTCTTTTAATTAAATTATCTTGTTTCCTTCCATTGCTATTCACATTTTGAATCATGCTCAATTTTGTAACTTAAATTACTCTAAGCTGAAATTTAAGGTAGGCTACTTTTAAGGATAATATTTTTATACAAAACTTTGTTGAATTCATTGGATGAAATGTTTTTCACCAGGTCAAGATTGTAGTGAAACCTATTATGAAAGGAGACATGATGAATCACCATATACAAAACAATAGAGATACTGTGTTGCCAGGTTTGGGTATTAAATTTTCAGTTTCAAAGGACAAGTGACTAAAACTTGCAGGGCAGGTTTTTGGGCTATGATTCTTCAAAATGCCACTACTTTTGGACTTGAATTTTTTTGAAATGAAAAAAAAAAACATCCTGTTTATTATATTTATTGGGCTATTTACCTTCTTTGGATTCTTGGACCACAATATAATTATAATGTGTTTTTTTTTGGACTGTGGGTACCCCCTTCTCATTTGTGGGTAACCCACCCCATATCTTCATCACCATCCCTTGAAAAAAAAGTATGTAGACTGTAGACCATGACAATAAAAATAATAAATAAGCACAAAAGTTTGATGCCTTTTTATGTTACTTCTGGCTTTTAAAAAGTAGACATATATCCTTATTACTGACTCAGAATGAAAACTTAAAAAATAACAAAAATAACAACTTCACATTCTGAATGCTATCACAACAAAATTAGCCAAGGAGACAGGCTTAATTTTGTTAGTTGTAAAAATTCAATCTAGGAGAAGGATCTTGCAGTAAGAGAGAAACTAAGATAAGGTAATCTAGCTTAATCAAACAGTTCATGGTAATGAACTGTAAGTAAGGAGCAACCCAGATCAATGGTAACCAAAACTCTAGAAAATGGGATTTTGATACCAACTGATACATCAAAAGAATCAGATTTTAATGCTGATTTCAAATATGTAAGTTTTATCAAGTTTAGTCCTACCCATCAAAAGTTATGCACCTGAGAAAATTTGGCTGATTTTTTAAAAAAAGGGTGAAAGACCCCATAAAAGTTATAGGACCTTAATGAAAATCACACCATCATATTCAGCGTATCAGAGAACCCTACTGTAGAGGTTTCAAGCTCCTATCAACAAAAATGTGGAATTTTTGATTTTTTGCCAGAAGAAAGATCACAGATGTGTGTTTATTTTTTTGTTTTTTTTCCAGGGGTGATTACAACGACCCAGTGGTCCTAGTATATCGTAGGAGGGCTCATTGGAACAGAAATCAAAAGTTCTAGTGCCCTTTATAAGTGACCAAAAAAAATTGAGGGCAACTAGGCCCCCTCCCATACTCTTTTTTACCCAAAATTGCCCAATCAAAATTTTGAGAGAGCCATTTTATTCAGCATGGTCAAAAATGTGTTAACTGTGTCTTTTAGGATGACTTAATCCCCTGAAGCCCCCAGGGGGAGGGCTGAAAGTTATGAACTTTACCCAATGTTTACATATAGTATTGGTTATTGGGAAGCATACAGACATTTTCAAGGGGGATTTTTCTGGTAGGGGTAGGGGAGGGGGTTGGAGGTTATGTGGGAGGATCTTTCCATAAAGGAAGTTTTCATGGGGGAAGGGACATTGCTATGAAGGGGATGCCAGATTTCCCAGCATTATTTAAAAAAAGATCAAAAATTAAATTACAAAAAAAACAAGTTTTTCAACTGAAAGTAAGGAGCATTATCAAAACTTAAAACAAACAGAAAATATTGCGCATATGATTGGGTACACCCCCTAGTTTGATACCTTGCTCTTTAAGCCAAAGATTTTTTAGTACTTTCATAAGAGCTATTTATTCTAATTAACAGCCTTTGTGATTAAGCAGTCATTTTTAAAGAATTGGAACAAAATTTGAACTTTAGCTTAAAGAGCAAGGTATTGACTAGGGGGCAAACCCCCTAATATACATATTAAAAATATATGAATATAGAAGTTTGTTACAGAAGTTAATTTGTAAATTACATATATTTATTACTAATAAAAACGTTTGTAAACCAAATTAAACAACTTTCAAGGAGGCCATTTAACCAAATAAAAGTAAAATTAATATGCAATTTTTTTTTAATTATTCACATACAGTAAGCCAAAATCAAAAACTGCATTAATTCAAAAACATTCAAAAATTAAATAAATAAAAACAAGTTTTTTTTAACTGAAAGTAAGGAACAACATTAAAACTTAAAACGAACAGAAAGTATTCCATATATGAAAGGGGCTGTCCTCTCCTCAACACCTCAATCTTTACGCTAAAGTTTGACTTTCTCACAACTCTATTTCTTTTAAACAAGAGTTGATCCTAGGGTTGGTGGCGTCTGGGGAAAAACTATTTACAGCAGTTCTCTGAATTCAAATATAAGCAAAAAATCCAAATGAAATGTAAAAATTTTAATCAGAGAAGGTAATCCCCAAACCCCCCCCCCCCTCCAAAGCTGCAGTGTCCAGACATCAGGTTTTGTTGTTTGGCCAAAAAGGATGCTGACCACTGTTAGGTGAATAGAGTGAATTTTGGTATCTCTCCTTTTCAGGAAAAGGTGATATATGGTTTCAGACTGCATCTGATTTCTCCAACCCTGTAACAGGGAAGGTATCTTATTTCAGGAAGGTTGCAAGCTCCAGTAAGTGTTGGCCTGTATCTGTAATACCAAGAATGTAATGAAGAAAAAAGTTTTGTCTTTCAATTAGTGAAGTTCTTCTTTGGAAGTTATCTTTTAGAAATTTTTGAATTTTGACATGACCAGCATTGATGATAAAAGACAATTTAATATTGTTGTGGAAGCCTGTAGATCATTAAAAAGTCATATCTACAAAACAGAGAAGCAAAGGCATTCTATGACAGATAAATCCCTTTCAAGAAGATGGAAAAACCTACACAATTTTAATAGCTAAAATGTGTATCAAACAGTTTGCATTATTTAACTTTGGGTAATGAGCAACTTGGCCCAATATGACTCAAACTCAAAAACCAGAATTCAGATAACAATAAATTCATCAAATAAATTAAATTTTTATGGTGATTCCAAACATGTAAGATTCAGTAAGGTTAATGTAACCCATCAAACACTATGAGCCAGAGAAAATTTTTGTGATTTTTGAAAAGAGAGGAAAAAAACAGAGAAAGAACAGGAAAAACAAAATCTCTACCATCAGATTTAATGTATAAGAGAAGCTTACTGTAGAGGTTTCAAGCTCCCTACTGCAGAAATGTGGATTGCATTTTATGCCAGAAGAAGGATCATGGTGCCAGTTTATTTGTTTTCCCTAATGGCAATTGTGGTCCTAGGAAATTGTTTTGTGGGAAATGTTTGATTTTTCCTGAGCCATTTTGACATTTCTTAAGTTTACACCTAATTTAACCTAGAGCAACAATAAACATTTTTAAATTTGTGGTTTTAGTATGATTTTCTATTACTCAAGGTTTTGAACATAATGGATAAAGATTTAATGCCTAATTATGCATAATAATTAAGTACATAGGTTTCATGGATTAAATGGGCTAATAAAGCAAGGTTTAAACCTAAAGCAAACACAATTATCAATTATCCCCATTCTGTGGAGTTTTGGCTACTATTGGGCCAAGTTACTCTTTACTTATATTTTGGTACTAGGAAATAAGATCATGGTATGCATGCAATAAACAAAGTATATAGAGAATAATTTAACTTTTATATATATATTTTTTTTTAATTTCAGTTAAAGACTAGTCAAATTTACAATGGCACACATGGATTGGTGGTAATTTTTGTTTGTTCATTGGGATCTTATTTTGCTTTTGACCTATATTTATATGTAGGTTATCTGATGTCAATTGTATTTTTTCCTTGTTTTTCCAACAAAAGCAATATAATAGCATTTGTATTTTAGGGCTAACAATTGCAACAGTTTGGGTTATTTGTTCTGCCAAAAACCTGGCAACTGTTTGGAGATAGGCTATGCTATCAGTAAATTTTTATGAACAGAATACTGAGAGAGCCAAGGAAACAGAATACTGAGAGAGCCAAGGAAACAGAATATTGGGATAGCTAAGGAACAGACATAACCTAGCTTTAGAATCAGAATTTCATCCTGAACACAAGTAATATTCAGTTGTGTCAGGAATGAACTTCACTCTCCCTATTAATGTCCAAATATATTATTAATACCAAGATACAGTAAGCTTTAACAAGCTTGTTGCACAAAACAATTATAAAAAAGTCTATAACAATGTCAATGACATAACAAAAACATACAGTAACTGAAAAACATTGGGAAAACAATATTACTGAAACATACAATAACATACCAACTTAACTGAAACATATCTGTTAGTAATTGAAACCTACCAAAAAGTAAGCTTGCAAAATAACTGTCACACTGTCGCAAATCAGGTTATACAAAAGTAAAAATAATTTCAAAATGGATTGTGATAGGACCTAGTATAGAAATCTGTAGAGGCTAAACTACTTTTGAAAGACTGGACTGTGGTACTAGCAACTATTTCTGATGGAAGTGAATTCCAAGTCTTCCACACTCGGCTAGACAAAGAGTTTTGGCCTAATCTTTTCTGTGAACATGGTGGGTAAATTTTGTGTTGGTGTTTACGGGTACTACTGTATTCTGTAAAAGTGAAAAAATGAGATGGGGTGATATTATCAATATTCCTAACAATGCAAAATGTATTTATTACATTGGCTCTATCACGTCTGAACTGGAGAGAAGGCAACTGTAGTCTATGCATTCTCTGGTGGAAAGGTAGATGACTCAGGTATGGTATGAGTTTGGTGGCCCTACGTTGCACTCTCTCAACCCTCTCTCTATCTCTCTTATTAAGGGGATACCATACTGATGAGCAATACTCAAGTACTGGATGTATAGTGGATACATAAAGTGAAATCAGTGAATGAAGATTAAACTTAGAAAAAAGTACGCCTTAGATGTAATAATTGGTAATTAGCCTTATGGGTGATATCTGATACATGTTTATTAAATTTGAGACTTGAATCAAAACAAATCCCAAGGTCACGGACATATTCTACACTTGAAATTAATTTACCAAAAACAAAGTAATGGTAATGCTGAGGGAGTCTACGCAAATAGTGCACAGCATTGCAGTTGGTTTCATTAATGAACATAGAGTTTGCAGTACACCACTGGCCAAGAGCAACCAAATCCTCTTGAAGTAAAGAAATCTCATGTTCACTCATGACTGGCCAGTAGATTTTTACATCATCTGCAAACATTTTTATGGTCAAATTCCTAACAACGCCTGGTAAATCATTGATAAAAAGGCAGAAGAGTACTGGCCCAAGACAACTGCCTTGTGGAACTCCACTTATGACAGACATAGGTGATGACAAAGCACCACTTACTGCAACCTCTTGGTTTCTATTTGTACGATAATCTGTTATCCCTGCTTTAGTTTGTGGGCCTATACCATATAGTTGACATTTGTTTATCAGAAGTGTGAATGGAAATTTTCTCAAATGCTTTGGAAAAGTCAATATAAATACAATCAAACAAAATACCATTATCAGCCATCGATTGAAAATCACAAATCACCTCAAGAAGTTGCGTGTTACAAGATCATCGTTTACAGAAACCATGCTGAGCAGAATGCCATAAGTTGTTTTCCTCAAAATGTGCTTGGATTCTACTCACCACAATTTTCTCCAGTATACAGGAAAAGATTGATGTATTTGAAATTGGTCTGTAATTATTGAAATGGGACTTTGAACCATTCTTGTACAATGGCCTAATGATAGTTCTTTTCCAAGCTGAAGGACATTTACCAGATGAGAGACAAAGATTAAAAAGATATGTGAGTGGCCCAGCAAGCACTGATGCAAGTTCACGTAACATCACATTGGAAAATCCATCAATATCTGGTGCCTTTCCTGGATCAAGATTTTGGAGTGTCAAATAAACCTGTTGGACTGTAAACTCTGAATCAACAAATTCTTTTGTTAAATCTGGAGGAATAAACTGAGTGTGTTTTGGTGTGTGTTTGATTAAAAACTGAACCAAATACCTTATTGAAAAGTTGTGATTTTGCAAAATCATCATATATATGTAAAAAAGTTTTGGGATTTATAAAGGAAGTGGATGATGAGGGTTTTGAAACTTGATTCCTTCTCACATATTTCCAAAATCTTTTTGGGTAACTTTGGACTGATGCTATAACATTTGTCTCCACCTCTTGATGATTTAAACAAAGGAATTTAGTTGCTCTATTATAATTTGACCAAGAATCTAAGGTTTTAAATCTTAAATGATCATGCCACCTATCACCTTCTTCTTTTAGCATTTGTACAATATACCAAGGAAGGATCTGTCTATTTTTGAAAAACTGTCTACTAGTATATATTGGTACATATTGATCCTTACCTTCTATAAGGGCCTGCTTAATAAAATCAAAAAGATGCATCAACAGTAGCATCACATTGCTGTAACTCCTATTGTATAGAAAGAGATGAAATATAATCTGAAAATGCAATGTAATTTCCTCTATCATAATCATATTTGGGAGAACGATTTAGAATATCATAACGACCTATCACACAATTTAGTGATATCACCAATACCAAGTGATCACTTTTTTCTAGTGGTGGCAAAAATTCAACACTGGTAACATCATTTGGTGATATTGTAATTACAAGGTCTAAAACTGAAGGGGTTGAATTAGCGCACAAACGAGTAGGGTTTTGAATGTGCTGATACAAATTGTGTTCTTGTAAAGTTTCTGGGAAATGATTTTCAATTGACTCATCAGAAAGTTGTGTTGTACCTGATGTCCAATCAATAGAAGGTAGGTTAAAGTCACCAACTACTAGAAACATAGAACTAGATAAAGAGACAGTGGATAAATACTGCAATATTTTTCTATTATTAAATGAAGACAATTCACAAACACTAGGACTACAATAAATGGCTACAACTCTAAAAGCAATTGAGGACCCAGGTAATTTTGCAGCAACTACGAAGGATTCACTTATAATTGAAGAAATTGGGTCATTAACTTCAATATACTTAAATGAGGTATGAACATAAATGAAAATTCCATGCTTATAATTATTATTTATAATGAGATTATAATCAGGCACTTGCTGGAAAAATATAGCTAGGTGCTGACAATTCTTGGGTAGTGCTTCTGTAATAACAATAACATGGGGTTTGTGGGGTGATATTAGGGCATGAAATTCATCAATTTCTGTAGATAAACAGTCTACATTTATATAAAGAACAGATAAATTACTTTGCTTGTTAATACTATGTAGAGGCAGGGAAAAGGTTTTTAAAGGGCCATTCTGTTGTTTGGGGTAATGTCAACCCATTTTAGCACGTTTTTTGTCACTATACAGCCATTTTTAATTCCTAAATTTTGCTCACCAGCAGCAGCTCTTTTCTTGATTTCTTCTACTAATTCTTTTCTGTGTACCCGGTCTTCTTTTGAGCTATCAGCATAGAAACGAATGTCTCCTTTTTTTAATGCGGGACTATGTTAGGATGTCAATTTTAGTTTTAAAGGAACTGACTGAGAACGGTAAGGGATCTGGTTAATTGGATGAGTTGGGAGCATTTGAGTTGGGGTTATTCCTTGTCATCCTTTGCAAATTGGTCACTGCATCTACATCAATTTGAAACATATTTTTAAGAAAATTTTGTAAGAACTGTAAGTCATTGGTTTAGGGTGGAACACCATATGTAACTAAATTCATACGTCTTTTCAGTCTGTCATTTTCTTGTAGCACCATCTTTTGAACTTCAGTTTTCAGCTTAATGTCAATGGTATGATTGACTATTTCCTCAACATTGGCCATGGACACCTTAGATGAGATAATATTTTGTAGACTCTGAACTCTAGCATTAATACCTTCAAGAGAGGTGTGAATTTCACCCATTTTGAAAACCAACATACATAGCTTTCATTTCACTACAGTGCTCATTAAGAGCTGACTTCAGCAGCTGGGGAAGATCTTACTGGGCTGAACCTCTAGATTTACACATGGGGCATACCCAGGTGCTACCAAGTCAGTCATTCATTTTTACAAAGATATCATATTCAGAGGAGGACATTGATAGGCATTGTGCACACAACCATTGGTTACATTTATCGCACTGTATAGCACAAGAACTGTTGTCAAGTAAACACCCAGCAACAGCACATTTATCAATACTTTTTTCAGGAGTAATTAGTTTCTGACGTTTGTTACTTTGTGGAGGGGCATCACACTGGTAAATAGGCTACTAAACTGGCTATAATTCCAAAACTTCCAATAGGTGTGCAGATTCTATAATCAATAATCAAGTATACTGAGGCTACCAAAACTACTAAGGTGAGAGGTAACACAACAAAGCAGAACATACACTTGTATAGTTAGTAGTACTCCACTGTCACAACTGTAGGCTACTAGTAAACATAGCCAGCAATAAATGAGGAATAAAAATCCAAATAAGCTCACTCTATGGAACTAATCAAAATGTAGGAGAAGAAAACAAACCTTGGCCAATTATCATGTGGTAGGCTGTTATTTTTATGTATAGACTATTTCTGTTTTTAACAGCTTTTCTTATTTATACAATATGATGATTGTGGTGGCACTATTGATCATATTGGTATTAGTCATATCATATTGTATTGGTGGCATATTGATCACACGCTGAAGAAAAGAAAGTAGTTGATAGATGGTAGGACTGTATACTAAATAAAGTACCCTGAAAAACTTGAGCAGCTATAATTCTTCTCTAACTTCCAATTTCAATTGAAAATATTTACTTTAAGCTTCAAACTGTCCAAATTTAAGCTATAATCCTTAAGCCTGTCACTGGGAACTAACACAATGTATTTCAGACTTTTCTATAATCCCTTGTTGCTGTTGAGTTGTATAGTTGACCGTCCAATATGGTCTAAATTGTGCATGTGACACACTTTAGTTTGTAGACCCATCACTGAAAGTTTCATTTTCCTAATCAAACCCCTTTCCAAGACAACAAAGAGTTGCTAAACTAGAATTTTACCATATTTTCTTCAAATTCAGTATCTGATTCAATTGATGTCAGTATCAAATTCAGTATCAAATTCAGTACTGATTTCAGTATCAGTGTTTAACTGGGTCATTTGAGAGAAAGGAAACATGGTAAAAAGATAATCCTTAGGCCTACTCTATGATACACAAAAACATTGTAGTTAATCATTCCTAAGAGCACTACTCCCTTAATGTGCAAATATAGAGCCCAAATTAGCCTATATATTTCCCATGCATTTTTATTTTATTTATTTCATTGATGTTGCTTTAATTGTGGATACAAACTTGAAACAAAGAGTGGCATATTACAAAGTGTACACAAAATGTATAATTTGGACTAAATATTTGCACAATAGGAGAATTGGGGCAAAAGTAAAGTGAAGTGCATCTATGAATGATTAGCTACAATAGTTCTGCATATTATGAAGTAAGAATTCTTATCTTCTCAAAATGCCTAAGTATAAACAGATAGGCTATATTTATTTTCAATGCTAATGATAGTTATATTTGAAATCAGGATGAAATTCTAATTACAAAGTTTATGTCTATGTTTTGTAAAATTCTAGGCAAGCTACTTTTTGATATACTAGAAAGTGGTAAAGTTGGGAAAATGAAACTCACTAATCAATCCAGGGCCAAAAACATACTCTGGGAAGGCCTTGCCAAGCTACTATGTTAACCCTCTTCTGCTTTCTAAGTCTAAGGAATTTGCCTAATTGTCAGGTCTAGGCTATACCTATTAGAATCTTGACAAAACAACATTATACCTTAATTTTCAGTTTCTTTTTCTCTGATTTCCATTTTGAAATTGCAAATTCTGTCATTTAAGTAAAATTTTAAGTTTTTCAAAATTTAGGAAATGCTTTTGCAGATCTTTAAAACCTCATAAATTGGGAATGAGCAAAGTTGCAAAGCTTGAAATATTTTTCTTGTGGGCCTGCATGATTTAAACATAAGATCTATTTTGCAAGGTTTCACTTCATAAGACAAGTATATCAGTTCAGTACCTGGTAGTTTTCATTAATCATATTATTGACTTATAAATAAAGTAAACATACCACTCAATGGTAAATTTTTACCAAATCATATTATTGACTTACAAATAAAGTGAATATACCACTTGATGCCTTCTTTTATGCTTCTTCCAAATATAATAATCATTTTTGTTGAAAATGAATTTTATCACCACTCCTATATATACCAATTCAGGGTATATATTTGCACATTAGAGGGGGGGGGGCAATTTTATTTATAATGTAAATGTGAGGTAAGTTTAAACTTTACACTACCCCCCTAATGTTCAAATGTATACCCTGAATTGGTATATAGGGGTGGGGGTAAATTCATATCTGACAAGGGTAAATGTATACCAAATCATATTATTGAGTTAGGAATAAAGTGAATACACTATTTGATGCCTTTTTTATCAAGGAGGCACACTTGTGCCTCTATAAAGAGGCGACCCACCACAATGTTAAGCGATTTCAGGTCCTAGAGGTCGCAGAGAGACGGCGGTAATTGCATTTTGTAGCCCAAGCTCAAACTAAGAAACTTGCAAAATTTCATCCTCCTCCGACTTTATCTTCATGGGGTAAACTGGGCCGGAAGTTTGGACCCTCCTACCACAGCCCCCCTTTAACGTTGTCCGATTGGGCTGAAATTTAGAGGTTAAGCTTTCCTAGGGCCCGGGAGCTTATCCTCGAAATTTCAGCTCAATCCGATCACTCCTTCCCTGTTTTCAAAAAACCAAATATAGCCACTTAAACTTCATCTCTTTTTTTTTTTCTTAGCCACGCCTACAGGCCACAGTTGGCAACGGATCCGGTTGAATGAGGACTCATTCGAAGCAGAATTCGACCTGTTAGGGCCTTTTGATATTTTCAGACCGAAAAAATTATCCCCCGAATTTACATTTACGAAAAACCTCGTTTTCCTATATTAGCCCATGTTAATTTTTCCCTCCACAGCCCCCCTTTAACGTTGTCTGATCGGGCTGAAATTTAGAGGATAAGCTTTCCTTGGGCCTGGGAGCTTATCCTCGAAATTTCAGCTCAATCAGATCACTCCTTCCCTGTTTTCCAAAAACCACATATCAAGATTTTTGGGAATTTGCTTGCGTCGAAAATACCTTCTATTTGCTAAACAACAATTACTATTGTGTTTGTATAGTCCAGCGGCTGAGACTTTAGACTTTCAGGCGGAAAACTCGGGTTCGATTCACCATCAGAGCAACTTTTTTATATACTTTGAAAAGAAACTCAGTTTCTTTTTTAAATTATTTGAAAAAAATTACGTTTTCTAAAGAGTTAAAGAGGCTGAGTTACAAGGTCGACCCTTAAAACGTACAGGGATTAGGAGGCACAGTTGGGGGGCTGTTAAAGAGGCTGAGTCACAAGTTCGAACCTTAAAACGTACAGGGATTAGGAGGCACCCTGTACGACGTGATTTGAGTATTCAGGAATTAAAAGCCTTAACACAAGAATGTTCAAGAGCGGGGGGTTTGGGGGGCGGCAGCCCCCAACTTTAACTCCTGACACGATCAGCTAACAGTTAGTCAAGCAATAATAAGTAATAAACTGTACAAAAACGTGCAGAAATTATTTGAAAAAAACTACGTTTTCTAAAGAGTTAAAGAGGCTGAGTTACAAGGTCGAACCTTAAAACGTACAGGGATTAGGAGGCACAGTTGGGGGGCTGCCGCCCCCAAACCCCCGCTTTCGCAGCCTTTAAATAAAAAAAAAAATTTAAACTGAAAGTAAGGAGCGACATTAAATCTTAAAACGAACAGAAATTATTCCGTATATGAAAGAGGCTGTGCCCTCCTCAACGCCTCGCTCTTTACGCTAAAGTTTGACTTTCTCACAACTCTTTTTTTAAACAATAAAAACTTTAGCGTAAAGAGCGAGGCGTTGAGGAGGGCACAGCCTCTTTCATATACGGAATAATTTCTGTTCGTTTTAAGATTTAATGTCGCTCCTTACTTTCAGTTTAAATTTTTTTTTTATTTAAAGGCTGCGAAAGCGGGGGTTTGGGGCGGCAGCCCCCCAACTGTGCCTCCTAATCCCTGTACGTTTTAAGGTTCGACCTTGTAACTCAGCCTCTTTAACTCTTTAGAAAACGTAGTTTTTTTCAAATAATGCTGATTATGAATATAATAATCATTTCTATTGGAAATGAATTTCAGCCCCCCCCCCTCTATATATGCCAATTCAGGGTATATATTTTGGTCAATATCTACCAAATCATATTATTGAGTTAGGAATAAAGTGAATACACCATTTGATGCCTTTTTTTATGCTGATTACTAATATAATAAGCATTTATAGCGGAAATGAATTTCAGCCCCCCCCCCTATATAGGCTATACCTAACCTAACCTAACCCGGAATTGCCATATATAGGGGGGGGGCTGAAAGTCATTTCCGATATAAATGCTTATTATATTTGTAATCAGCTTTAAAAAGGCATTAAATGGTTTATTCACTTTATTCCTAACTCAATAAAATGTTTTGTAGATATTGACCATATATTCCTACATTAGAGGGGGTGGGGGTAAAGTTTAAGCTTACCTTCCATTTACATCAGAAACAAAATTTGCCTCCACCCTGATGTAAAAATATATGGTAAAATTCTACTTTAGCTACTTTTGGCTATCTTGGGAAGGGGTTAGGTTAGGAAAATGAGACTTTCAGGGATGGGTCTACAGGCTAAAGTATGTCCCGGGAAGGTATTTTGAAGTACCTACCTCCACTCCTTCTCCCTCTAGAGGGTCATGAAATTTGCCTACATGACAGGTCTATACCCATTGAAATTTTGACAAAACAACATTTTACAATTAATTTTCAGTTATCAGTTTCTTTTTCTCTGGCTTTAGCTCTGAAAATGCAATTTCAGTTATTTGAGCAGAATTTTAAGACATATAAATAGTTTATTTCCAAAATTTAGGAAATGTATTTGGATTTTTTTAAAACCTTATAAATTGGGATTGAGCAAAGTTGTGAAGCTGAAAACAATTTTGTTTTACTTTATTTAAGCTGAAGATCTATTTTGCAAGGTTTCACTTTTATAGCTCACATATTTTTAAAGGTCATCAAAGGTCAGGACCCTCTAGAGGGAGAAGGAGTGGAGGTAGATACTTCAAAATATCTTCCCAGGACACACTATAGCCTGTATACCCATCCCTGAAAGTTTCATTTTCTTAACCTAACCCCTTTCCAAGATGGTCAAAAGTAGCTAAAGTAGAATTTTACCAAATATATATCTTAAGTGGCATACATAGAGAGGGGGGGGGGGACTGAAATTCATTTCCAATAGAAATGATTATTATATTCATAATCAGCATAAAAAAAGGCATCAAATGGTGTATTCACTTTATTCCTAACTCAATAATAATTTTGTATATATTTACCCTGACAAAAATGATTATTAGCCTATATATGGAAAGAGCATAAAAAAGGCATTGAGTGGTATATTCACTTTATTTGTAGCCTAAGTCAATAATATTTACTCACTTAATAATATTAAAAAAGGTATTGAGTGGGTAAAAATTTACCCACTCAATACCTTTTTTAATAATCTTTCAAAATATAATAATCATTTTAGTCAGAAATGAATTTCACCCCTATATAGCCTATACCAATTCAGGGTATGTATGTGCACATTAGGGAGGTGGGGGAAAGTTCAAAACTTACCTCTCACTTACATCAGAAATAAAATTTACCCCCACCCCCCTGATGTCCAAATAGCCTATATACCCTGAATTGGTATATATCTAGGTAGGGGTAAAATTCATTTCAAAAAAAAAATGATTATTACATTTAGAAAGAGCATAAAAAAAAGGCATCGAGTGCTATGTTTACTTTATTGATAAAGTCAAAAATATGACTAGCCAAAAATTTACCCAGTGCCCTCTAAAGAGAGGAGTGTAGGTAGTTACTTCAGAATAACTTCCAAGGACATACTTTAGTCTGTAGATCCATCTCTGAAATTTCATAACCTAAAACCTTCAAAAGATAGCAAAATGTAACTCGTCTAAAATTTTAATATTAGTTGTGAAGAGAACTCCGGAGTTACCGCTAATTTGTTAACAGCCAGTCAGCAAAATTCCGTGCAACTAATCCTACCATAGTTCAAGATTATACTTTACTATCTATTCAGAGTACAACGAAAGGACTATTGAATATCGTAGGAATTCGATCGAAAAGGATACCTTTTTCTTTATTTTATTTTGTTTCTTAGTTTCAGTAATCTTTTCTTGGCTAAGTGATGAAAAGGGTGAAAGTATGACAGTGTTATCATTTTATTAGCGCTGGCGAAAAATTCACTGCTTGCGTTACATTGCGACGCTTGCTGGCAGTTACATTTAATTGATTTTTCTGAGAGCTAAGAAACCTGTCTTTGGCAAAGGCAGAAAAATAAGAGATAGATGATTGCAAGCGTTAAATTTTCATTTGAAATTCTGGGCATAAAGGTAAATAATAGACAAAGTTTTCTACCTGGGTTCTACACTTTTCCTCAAATGGATCGCTTCTTCTTGAGCTGCAAGTAAACATCCAAAGCGTCTTTTATGGACAGGGTGAATCGTCATCTTGGCCAAAGCCAAATATCATTAGTTTAACTAAACTACAGATTTTAAACTCCCTCGTTGGTTCTGCAACAATTTACGGAGCTTAGACATGACATGCATCAACTGCAACACTAAAGGTCATCGATTTATTTCAAACGAAGAGCCAGAGAAGGATCAAAGGTATAAGATGGTTTGATTTCATAAGCAATGAGAAGCTTCTACGGCTCATCAAGCAGTCTCAGTTTTCTATCCAAGTAGCTGAGCGTAACTTACAATGGTTTGGGCACCTACTTCAAATGCCCCTGCACTTACCCGCAAAGGCGATTTTCGAATTTGATCCTACGAAATCCGATTGGAAGTGACCCCGCGGCTGACCGAAGAGACCTTGGTCCTATAGCCTGTCCAAGTTTTTGGACATGCCAAACATCAGACCGATCGAAGCACAAACGCTTGCACTGGACCTAAGCAGAAGGAACAGGCAGACATCATTTTCTACACCGAGCAGCGCCCGGCAGGCGACCTAAATCAATAAATCAAAATCTTCTGAGGCACACAGGGTATCAAGAAGGAGCGGTCAATCATTTTGATGGTTTGCTACTGTCAGAATGTCTTCGCGCTTAGGCTAAATCTAGCTATACAACTCATGCATATCGGTCTTACATGTTCGTCATAGGCTGCTTCTGAGTCTATCTCTGTAGCGTTGATCTGTTAGTTACCAGTGGAGCACTTCATTGAATAGTCGGAGGAAGTTCATGCGTAGCATACAGCCAAGGTATCTCCATCTACCATTTCAAATGGCGCAAGTTGCCCTTAAAGGTTTTTGCTCTTTCAGGAAAGAGCTTTGATAACTTCTCTGGTGGAGGGGATAACATGCTTTTGTAAAAGACTTACGCTGCTGCCCCATTCAAATCTTGGATCTATTGCAGAGGATAATTATCGCGGTCTTTAAAAGTTGCAAAGTGGGCTGCACGAGCTAGACAGTTTTGAGTACATCAGAAAGGAGCAATATGGCTTTTTAGAACACTGAAAGAAAGAGCAACCATATTTCATCGTTGATCTGATGCACGACGTGGTAAGGGACAAAAAATCATCAGTTTTGAAGAAAAATGGACTCTAAGAAAGCGTAGTGACCTAATTTTTTTGTGACCTTTCTTTGCAGAAAAATCAAGACGAGCCTTTACATTTTCCGCTTTCGAAATAAGAAACTCATTTGGTTTTGATGCATTGAAGCTGATAAGCCAAGCATCTGCCCACATCTCAACCTTTTCCAAGTCAATTTGAAGTTTTTATGTGTTTTAGTGGGACTTTCTTCTTTTTCTGTGGAGATCATTGTCATTTAGTTATCAGCAAAGTGGTCATATTTTATCGCAAAGTTATTTTCTTGGTCGTTTATGAAGAGAATAGAAAGAGCTCGCTCCAGAAGATAGCTTTGGGGGTACTTTTAATAAAACTGGATGTTCTTTTCAAATGAGACACTTAAGAACAACTCATAGAAAATATTGACAGAAAAAAATTCAGCAAGCACCCCAAACATCAGACCGAAGAAAACTTAGGCTTTTATTTTACATATAAGACCCTGGTGGCATACATGACTAAAAGCCTTTGCTGTATTACAACAAAGAAGATCAATGCTTGCCTCTGGGACTGGAGCTCAACCCACACTTGATACTGCGTATAGAGACCGATTTCACTTAAGGTACCGATGAAAAGACTTATTTATAGCATTCTCATATATTTTACCTAAGCAGAATAGGAGGCAAATTGGGTGATAAGTTCCTGCACTAGTAAGATTGAAACCATCCATTGGGACAGGGGCTATATAAGCAATTTTGACTTCAGGAATTACGTCTCTGAAATGAAGCGATGGAAATGAAGAAGGCTTAGATGACGGCATAGCTTCTTTGACTAACCCCTACGACCACCTTGTAGGAGTACCTTTTAGTTTTGTTTAAAAATTGCGCTTGTAGTCAGCTCTAGCTAAGGGTATGATTTTTACTGACTCGCTCCAAGATTTAATGAAAGCATTCTATTCCCTGTCGGAAAATGTTGAACACCGTTTCTTCTCAAATTTTTGTTTTTTTAACTTTAGTTAACTTTGTACAATCGGTATCAAACCATAGTTTTTGTTTCATGAAGAGACTCGTGTTGTCTTTGATGGAATTAATAAAAAAAACAACAACTTTTTCTACAAAATTAGTTTTTCAAAAAAAAGCAAAGAACTCCTTTAACTCAATGAATGTGCATTGTCAGTTTAATAAACATATGCTGATATTTGTTCCTTAAAATCTCAACTAATTTTTGATTTCTGAAAGTTATTAAATTGAAAAAATTTAAAAGAATTTTTTCAGTAAAGTACAAATTATATTTTTGCTTTTAGAAAGCATAAGGGTTTGAACCCCACTCGTATTAATTTCTGCTCGTTTTGAGTTTGACTCTGTTATCTATTTTAATTTCTGTTCGCTTTGGAATGCATTTATTTATTGATACTGGTTTGTGGTAGTTGTATGCTTGGTAGATTATTTGATTCTATTTTTGTCCATTTTTGGTTGAATGGAGTTCTTTACTTTTTTTGAAAAACTTATTTTGTAGAAAAAGTTTTTTTTAATTAATTTCTCTTCGTTTTATATTGACATAGTCTTTTTCAGGGAAAAAGAAAATGATTGTTTGAATCTTTCCAGTTTCCCTTTAAGAATTTATGGTTTGTCCTGCTATTTATATGCTGGAAAAACATTTTCAGAAATTTTTAGCAACATAAAGTCTTGAAAATCATGACACAAATAGTAGTGTTTAATTTAGTCATATATATCCTCTAGTTAACTTATAAATAATAGTTAATATCATTCCAAGAACTTATATCTATGAATTATATCTATGAATGTATAGATGAAGGAATAAACTTTATAATTTGCATAGTTCAGATTCCACTTACGCTTTTAAGTGAAAATCCCAGCAAAACCACTGCTGATAGGTGCCCAGTAAATTAAAGGTACTTCCTACTTTCTTAATTTGAATTTTCTAGTTCTACAGGTGAGAAATTTGCAGAAAATATTCTGCAGCAGAAAACATATACCCAATACATTTTAAAAGAATTACAACATAGTAAACAAATCATAGACAGCGCAATAGTGCTGCCTAAATAAAGAGCTTTCATTTCCTATATACAATTACGCTCTTTTTATTTAGTAAACTTTTAAGAGCAGAAGTAGTAAAAGAAGTGGCCCAAAAATTTCAACTTAATGCACTCAGTTATACTTGGTATATTGCTGAGATATCTTATTGGCAACTAGCATACAAACAGTGTGTTTTGATTTAATTTTATAGCAACATTTACTTTTTAAGCATAATGGGAAAATTACATAACTGTGCGGGGTTGACCTACCCAACAACCTGAGAGATATAGTTACTAGACCATTCAGCTATGCTGAACGAAATGACAGTCTTAAAATTATGATTGGAAGCGTCTGGAAAATTATGAGCTAAAGAAGAGGGCCGATTGCCCTCCAATCATTTTTGACTCTTAAGAGGGCACTAGAACTTTAAATGTTCAATCAAATTAGCTCCTTTAGAATATCAATGATATTACTAGCTATGATTGAACATCCCTGACTGTGTCCTTATATGCCCTTTAGTGCTTATATGCCCTTTTAATACCTGCATGCATATAGGTTTTTCGTTTAATTGAAACTCCTCCTAAATGTTCCCTAAAAGTTTCAACTTAATGCCGTTAGTGTTGTTAGTTACGGTAACCGCAGAAGCAACATTAAATGAATACAAACAGTGTCTTCTGTCTAGCTCAAAATCCACAACCTATGAAGGGGAAATTTTCAGAAAGTATCCTGTTGTACGGATGACAACCTGCCATCCGTATGCAGGTTTTCAAAAGGGCATATCAGCAATATCTTAGGAACAGTTGTGACATTAAAACTTACAACGCTTGTTGTGGGGGATGTTGAACTAACCAAAAGACTTAATACTAATTAAGAATATTAATGCTTAATACTAATGCTTCTACTCCTGCATCTACTGCTACTATTACTATTACTGCTACTATTACTACTGTTACTAAAGCTAAGACTACTATTATTAACTGTACTCCTACTGCTACTACAATATTTACTGATGTTGCTGTTACTACTACAACTAATAAACCTAAGGGTATTAAGGGTTAAGGCGAAAATTTTGGGTAATATTGTAACTGTGTCGAAATAAATCGAAACACACTATGCCCATATAGGTTGTCAAGAGGACGTATCAGCAATACTTCAGGACCAGTTGATGGTCTTAAGCTAAAAATTTCATCGGGCGTTGAAGAGGATGTTGAAAAAAAGATGCTATTTGCATCTTACACTGTAATTAAGACAAAGCGAAATCTACCCTCCATAATCTGTGAATAAGCTTCATAAGTCACAAAATCCTTAACACCCTTGTTACACCAATCAAGACGGGGCTAAATGCTACTATTGCTACTACAAGTACTACAACTATGGCTACGCATAACTACTGAAACTTTCAACAATGCTGGAAAATTGATGTCTCAAAACTCTGTTTAGATATTTGTTATGGGAAATGGTGGGGATGGGGCGGGGGGAGGTTTTTCTAAAATAACTTTAACTCTTAAAAAGGGCACTATAACTCCCAATCTAAAATCAAATGAGACTCATCTGAATTTAATACGATCACCCATTCCATAAAAACCATATATGGCCCCAGGGTATAACTTAAAACCCTTGCCTCAGGGCTGTGGAGGGTTGTGCCAACCCTGGAATCATTGTTATATGTTCTTTGGACTATTTTAAACAAAATTACCATCGCACGATTTTAATCAGATGCATTTGTTGAAAAGAGGGGTAGTTGGGTCGGTGGGTGCTACTTGACCTTCATCAGTATTGACTCTTAAAAGGGAACTAGAACTCGAACTTTCAAACAAATGAGCCACCTCTAAAGCTTATACAACCATCCCTTCCATAAGAACCTTAAATGCCCCAAGGGCATAATTTGCAATCCCTGTCCTCAAGCTCTGGTGGTTTTTATCAACCTCAAAAGCCTTGTTTTATGATTTTCAGACTATTTTGAATAAAAGGAGTGTCTCTGTCCTTTTATTCAAATGCACGACATGTGTGTGTGTTTGTGTGTGTGTGTGTGGGGGGGGGGGGTAGCTGCGCTCTGATCACTTTGAATCTTAATGGGCAGTAGAACTTCTGATTACCAATCCAAGGAGTCCCGTCCAAAGCATATACGACCACCCTTTTAAAAAAAAAATTATATGCCCCTAGGGTATTACTTAGACCCTTTCCCTGAGAGCTGTAGGGGGGGGTGTCTTCCTCACAGACATAATTTCCAAAGCCTTCAACTACAATGAATAAAATTGTTATCTCCAGCTTTTGATTGGAGGTGTTAAAGCAAACTCTGAGGGTGGAGGGGGGGGGACTGTTTTCTCTCAAATCACTTTGACTCTTAAAAAGGGCACTATAACTTCCAATTTAAAATCAAGTAAGCACCATCTGAGTGACCTCCCATTCAATAAAAACCTTATATGCCCTCATAAAATAACTTACAACCCTATCCCCAGGGCGCTGGGGGGATGTATCATCCCTAGAGACATCATTATATGTTCTTTGGACTATTTTGGAAAAAATCGCTATCTCATAATTTCAATCAGATGTGTCTGGTGAAAGGAGGGGTGGTAAAAAGGGATGGGGGGAAAATGCCGTCCATAACTTTCGACGCTTAAAAAGGAACTAGAACTTCTAATTTTTGAACCAAATGAGCCTGTTCTAAAGTCAAACAACCATCCCTTCCATAAAAAGCTTGAATATCCCCTGGGCATAACTTACAACCATTGATCCTAATCTCCGGGGTTTGTTTCAAGCCCCAAAAGCCTTGTTATATGATATTTAGACTATTTTGAATAGAAAGGCTATCTAAAAATTTCTATTAGATACATTTCGGGACAATACGACGTGTGTGTGGGGGAGGGGGGGGGGTAGTTGTCTTCTGCTCACCTTGACTTAAAAAGAGCACTAGAGCGTCTGATTACCAATACAATGAGCCCTCTTCAAAGTTTATATGACCATGCCTTCTATAAAAACCTTATATGCCCCCAGGGGGAAAACTTACAACCCTTGACCTTATGGCTGGGGGGGGGGGGGGATTTGTTATCCTAAAAGACATAATTTCCAGACCTTTTAAAAACGTTGAAAAAAATCGCTATCTCAAATTTTTGATTTAAAGTGTTTGGGGAAAAGATGGGTTGGGGGGGGGGGGCATTTGCCCTCTGATCACTCAACTAATAAAAAAGGCACTAGCCCTCTCATTTTCCAATCGAATGAGCCCTTTTTGAAACTTCTACGACACAACTTTTTGTGAAAATTAAATAAAAAAAACAAGTTTTTTTAACTGAAAGTAAGGAACGACGTTAAAACTTAAAACGAACAGAAATTATTCCGTATATGAAGGGGACTGTCCCCTCCTCAACGCCTCGCTCTTTACGCTAAAGTTTTTTATTGTTTCAAAAAATAAAGTTGTGAGACACAGTCAAACTTTAGCGTAAAGAGCGAGGCGTTGAGGAGGGGGCAGTCCCCTTCATATACGGAATAATTTCTGTTCGTTTTAAGTTTTAACGTCGTTCCTTACTTTCAGTTAAAAAAACTTGTTTTTTTTATTTAATTTTTGAACGTTTTTGAATTAATGCAGGTTTTGATTTTGGCTCACCGTACATGAATAATTAAAACAAAATTTGTATATTATATTTGGTTAAATGGCTTTCTTGAAACTTGTTTAATTTTATTTACGAACGTTTTTATTAGTAATAAATATACGTAACTTAGAATTAACTTACGTAACGAACTTCTATATTCATAAATTTTTAACACATATATTAGGGGGTTCGCCCCCTAGTCAATACCCTGCTCTTTAAACTATAGTTCGAATTTTTTTTTCCAGTTCTTTAAAAACGACCTCTTAATCACAATCAGTTGATCAGTTGAAAAACTTGTTTTTTTTTATTTAATTCCTGATCTTTTTCTTTAATAATGCTGGGAAATCCGGCGCCCCCTTCAGGGCAATTTCCCTTCCCCCCGGTCCACTTCCTTCATGGCCAGATCCTTCCAGATCGCCCCCGGCCCTCGCCGTCCCCCCCCTCCCAGCCACAATCACCGCTGAAAAAGGATGTCTAATTCCCAAAAAACAAAACTAGATGTTAACATTGAGTAAAGTTCATAACTTTAAGCCCTCCCCCTGGGGACTTTGGGGGATCAAGTCATCCTAAAAGACATTTTTATCATATTTTCGACCATGCTGAACAAAATGGCTATCTCAAAATTTTGATCGGGTGACTTTGGGAAAAAAATGAGCGAGGGAGGGGGCCTAGTTGCCCTCCATTTTTTTTGGTCACTTAAAAAGGGGACTAGAACTTTCAATGTCAGGTCGAATGAGCCCTCATATAATAATCTAGGACTACTGGATCAATACGATCATCCCTGGGGAAAAAAACAAAACAAAAAACAAACAAATAAACACGCATCCGTGATCTTTCTTCTGGCAAAAAATGCAAAATTCCACATTTTTGTAGATAGGAGCTTGAAACCTCTACAGTAGGGTTCTCTGATACGCTGAATATGATGGTGTGATTTTCATTAAGGTTCTATAACTTTTAGGGGGTCTTTCCCCCTTTTTTTGAAAATCAGCCAAATTTTCTCAGGCGCGTAACTTTTGATGGGTAGCTCTAAACTTGATGGGTAGCTTATATATTTGAAATCAGCATTGAAATCTGATTCTTTTGATATATCTATTGGTATCAAAAACCCGTTTTCTAGAGTTTCGGTTACCATTGAGCCGGGTCGCTCCTTACTTACAGTTCGTTACCACGAACTGTTTGACTTTATATGCCTCAAGGGCAAGGCCTCATAACTTAAGACCCTTGTCCTGGAGGCTTTAGGGAGGGGGTTGTCATACTCAAAGACATAATTTTCTGACTTTTCAAATACGTTGAACAAAATGGCTATCTCAAAATTATGATTGAATGTGTTTGGGGAAATGATGGGCGTGGGGAGGCGGGAGCAATTGCCTTCTGATCAGTCGACTAATAAAAAAAACCATAGCCCTCTCAATTTCCAATCGAATGAGCCCTTCATGAAACTTCTACGACAAAACTTTCTATGAAAACCTTATATGCTTTAAGGGCATAACTTACGACCCTTGTCCTGGGGGCTACGGGGAGGGGGACGTCATCCTCAAAGACATAATTTCCAGACCTTTCAACTACATTGTACAAAATTACCATATCAAAATCTTGATTAGAAATGTTTGGGGAAATGATGGGCATAGGGGGGGGGGTTGTGATTCTACCTCCGATTACTTTCGACTATTAAAAAGGGCAAATGTCCTCTCAATTTCCAATTGAATGAGCTCTGTTTGAATTTTTTAAGACAATGCTTTGTATAAGAACCTTATAGGTCCCCAGGCCAAAGGGCATAGCTTACAACCTTAGCCCTGAGGGCTGTGGGGCGGTTGTCATACTCCAAGACATAAATAATTTCGGAGACCACACTGCCTTTCCATGACGATAAAATAAAAGTTCAAAATAGGGATTAAAATCATTTTAATAGACAGTGTATGATACATTTCACAAATATTGATGTAGAAGCAGCCGAAATTCTTCTAGAAGGAAACCTGATAAGAAATTTGGATTTGATTAGTGGCAAAACAGATTTGGAAGTTTCTGTAATTATGTATTTAGTAAGGTTGTGCAATAAGTTCTCTTATTTTTTTCAATTTACAGGGGAGTATTTCGAACAAATAAATGGTTTACCTATGGGGGTCCCTTTATCCCCTTTGCTAATATTTTTGTGGAGAATATTGAAACAATTGCGTTAGATTCATATTTAAAAAAAAATATTTTCTGGGGCCGGTGTATGGATGACATTATTTCAGTATGGGATTATGAGGAGGAGGAATTAAAAGGATTTTTGGAACATCTTAATTGTTTGGGGGGGGGGGATTTGAAGTTTACTGTCAATTGGAAAGAGACAGGAAAACTTTCTTTTCTTGATGTTCTTCTTTTAAAAAATCAAAATGGTCTGGATTTTAAAATTTACAGAAAACCGACAAATAACAATAGACTTTTGTCTTATAGTTCCGGTCACGCTATCCAAGTAAAAATTGGTTTGATCATTTCTTTAACTGATCGGATCTTTAGTATTTGCTCTCCAAAATTTGTTGAGGAGGAGTTGTCTTTTCTAAGGAAAATACTAATAAGCAACATGTATCCAGAATGGTTAATTAACCAGACTTTTTCAAAAAAAAGAAAAAGGTTTCTAGAGATTTCTAAGGAAGTCTTGGAGACAACTCGGGGGAAGGATGTTATCTGTTCCTTACCATATGTACCCGGGCTAAGTGAAAAACTTAAAAGAATTTTTCAAAGCAATGGTCTAAGGGTAGCTTTAAAGAGTAATAACATTTTGGGTAGTTTTCTAAATTCTGGGAAGGATCTAACTTCATTGGGGCAACAAAGTGGGGTTTATCAGATCTAATGTACTTGCGGAAGCTCATATGTGGGACCTACTAACCAGAGTTTGGAAATGAGATTATTACAACATAAATATTCTATTTCTTCGGCTTTAAAGCAAGATTCTAAGTCTGAAGATTTTACTTCAGCCCTTTCAGAACATATTTTTAATTTTCCAGACCATTTTATATTGTTCGAGAAAGTCTCTTTGATTTCTAGGGATCTGGGTCTAAAGCAAAATTTTCGTGAAACTCTTGAAATAGAAGAAAATCTTATTCAAGAATATTGCTTTGAATCGGTATTCAGGTGAATATGGGCTGAACTCTATCTATGATAATTTATCAAAATCTGACAGAGTAAAGTTCAATTCACCCAATGTAGTTGACCTTTCTCGAAGTGTTATATTATTAAACGCTAATGAACCGAATCCAAGAAGGTCAAAGAGGCTAGCTTCCGCCTTTGCTTTGAAAAGAATTAGAGATTTAAACAATATGTAGTTTTATTTGATTTAGTATATAAACTTTTGTTTTAAATTGTTTTTGCTTAGTTTTACTACTGATAACGGCCACTGTATATGTGACCGAAATATCTGGTATTTTTGTGAATTTCTGTACACTGTCTATTAAAAAGGATTTTATCCCTATTTTGAACTTTTATTTTATCGTCATGGAAAGGCAGTGTGGTCTCCGAAAATATCTACTTTATATTTATGGGGATAATTTGACCAAAAATGTTTATAAATATATAAACACTCAGAAAAAACATGCAAATGTTATCAACCAACAGGATTTTCTTCTACGATGTAAGAAGATGAGAATTGTGCCACCTTCACTAAAATTCAATTTACATTTGGCATATTCAAGGATGAAAAGTTTGAACGAAGCTTACATTTCAAGTCTTTTAATCACGTTATTAAGTATAAATGTCAAAAAAGACCTTAAACAGTTAGACATAAACTTTCACTGGAAAATCTTATGTAAAAAAAGGTTGGTGTAAGTGACTTCTGTTTTTTTCAACAAACAGGAAAAAATCACTTCAATCATGACTTTTGCCTTTCCAGAGAAAGATTGCTAAAAACGTTTTCGAAATTTCAACAAATAATGCGGTAATACCTTCGTCAATTCTTGGACCAGGTGTGGTTAATTTTTCCTCAAGAACTTTTACGATGCAAGAACAATCAGTGCTTGAAAAGCGTCCGAAATTTTGTTTTAAACCAGATAAAGTCCCCGTGGAAGACATTATCTCTTCAATAGAAACATCTTTGCATAAAAACGCAAATCTAATAAAAGATATTAGCTTAGTAAGAGCTTCTACCTTACAAACCCTGTCTAATTTTGTATTGAAACCGGAATTTCCTAGTACGATCATCCAGAGTTCATTCAATGAACCCGGAGTAGTAACATCCCTGTGTGAGCGCTGTGTAAAATTTGCTGTGAAATATCTTGGGCGTTCGTTTATCGATCTATTTGAAAATTATAAACATTATTGGGTAGAAAACAATACAAAAAATTATTTGATAAGTTGACAAGTGAAGTGTCTAGTGAATTATCTTAGGCGTTCGTTTATCGAGCTATTTGAAAATTATAAACATTATTGGATACCAATATGGTTAAGAAAAGCGGAAAGCGATCAAGACATAGCGAATTAGACGAGTCTAGAGGGTCCACGGAATCGACTGATAATGTTTCAAAGTTGGATAAAATCCTTGCAATCGTTGAAGAAACTAAGAATGATATTTCGGAAATAAAAAGGGAAATCAGTGACATTAAGTCTGGTTTAGCGTCCCTAACGTCTCGTGTTGAAGATTTGGAATTAGCAAAAGTGACCCATGAAAATGAGTTATCCAGTATCAAGCAGGAAATATTGGCACTACTTGAACAAATTGCAAAGGAACCTGGTTTTCGGTGAGTTGGCTAAGAGAGTCCATGTGGTAAAAAACATGGATAAAAGAAGGAATATTATTCTCTGGAACATTAAAGGTGAATCTAACACAAAAGCTAAGGAGCATGTTAACGCCTTACTTTCCCAACATCTTGGGATTAATACCCAATTTGAACTACTTGAGTTTACGGATAGATTCATCAAAATCCAGCTCAAGGATGATAAGGACAAATTCTGTATCCTTCAGGGAAACAAGAAATTGCGTGAAAACCTGTTCAGAAGAGTAGCCGGAAGTGAATCTCCCTATGTCTATGTAACAGATGATGTAACAAAAGGTGTTCGTGACATTCGTAACTCCCTGAAAATCAAACAGAAAGAATTGAGAGAAAAGGGAGTCAGTGCTGGGATCCCCCCAGTCGTCCCACCTGTATTATGCTTGATTGAGAATGAGCAAAAAGTGAAGCTTAAATGGTATAATGTCGTATAAGTCAAATGCATAAAAAATGTATCGGAAGTGGATTAAAGTGTTTTTTTAGTATGTTTGAGTGAATTTATGATTGTAGTTAGTTGTGATTTAGCTCAGGTATCCGTGATTACATTGCGCTCGCCTTCGGGTGATGATAAGGATAATGGTTAGAGTGAGTATGATGTCAAATATTGTTTATGTATTACTTTTTTGTTCTTATTTTTATTTTCGAAATTTTTTGTTGCCTTTTATTTTTTTTTCTTTATTTTTTTTTATTTTATTTATATCGGCTCAAGGAGATGGGATGAGAAATTTTTGTTTAGTTTTGATTATGGATGAGTTAAGTTTTGTAGAAATTCCTGATGGTAGGTTGGAGGAACTTGAAAAAAATCCTTAAAAAAATCCTTAATAAATTTTTTCATAGGTTTTCGTCACAAGATCAAGATTTGCCAGATTATTGTAATGCACCTAAAAATAAATATTTATTTGTCATGATCTTCCACCTTTAAATAATCAATTTACACGACTGCCATTTTGGAATTGTAGAGGATTAAATAGCAGCTTAAATTTTTTGCATGATTTTTTTTTAAAAGGTTGTCAACAAATGTGTTAGGAATTTGTGAAACATTTCTTGATAAAAATAATACATTTCAACATTAATAAAATTATAATTTTTTTAATGCTAGTCGAAAACAGAATAAGAGAGGAGGAGTTGGTATTTTTATACGAGATGTTTTTGCATCTTCTTTACGTAATGAATTTATGGTTTGGAATGTTGAGATGCTATTTGAGAGTTGTGTAGTACAAGTAAATGATGGAATAAATACTTTTTGGGTAATTGTAGTATACCGGCTACCATCGTCTAGTCTTCACGAGTTTTTAAGACAATATGAATCATTGTTAGATGCCCTCACCCAGCAACACCATCCATTTTATGTAATGGGGGATTTTAATATTGATTTAATGCGACATAATGTTTCGACATCGAATAAGGGATTAGAATTTTTGAATATTTCATTTTTACATGGTTTGTCACCCACTTGTTTACTACCATCAAGAATCTGTGATAACCATGCAACTCTTATTGATAACATTTTTACATCAGAAAATTGCCTTGATACCCATATTATTTTGAATGACGCATATGATGATTGTTTTATTGTTTCTGACTTCTCTGGATCGGAGTGGAACTTAAAAAAGGACCAAAAAGAAGTTATAAAAGGATATTTAACCAAAAAAAGATCGATGAGATGTAAGTCAAAATAGGATGTATATATTGGAATTATGTCCTAAATGTTGAAGACCTGAATCAGTCAATTGTTTTATTTTATAGTAAATTTAACCAAATATTCGACCAAGTATGTCCTATGGTATTAAGAAAGAGTAAATATTTACCTCGTAAACCATGGGTTACTGAAAGCCTGTTAAAGAGTATAAAAGAAAAAAAATAGATTGCGTAAGGAGAAGATGCAGTACCCAAATGAAATTAATATTGAAAAATTTAAAAAATATAAAAATCGGTTAACTCTTGTTGTCAGAGAAGCGGAAGCAAATTATTATCAAAATGAATTTCGCAAATGTGCTTCACCTCGGGAAACATGGAAATTAATAAATGAAAAAATGAATAATGTTAAAACAAGAAATATTCCATCTCACATTACAAGTCATGAAGGAGTCGAGATAACTGATGAGAGAGGGATGGCGGAAGCATTTGCTGACCATTTTAGAAAAGTTGGACATGGTCTGGTGGATAAAATCTCTGCTGGAACAAATAATCATAGAAAATTTTTACCAAATAAATTAGATGATACTATATTTATGTACCCTATCAGGTTCTCGGAATACAAAACAGCCGTTACTAGTTTGAAAAAGGGGTTTTCGGCAGGGAGTGATGTTATATCGACTTCTCGGTTTAAAGAATTAGCTGGTGGACTTTTTCAGCCGCTTTTATATATTTTTAATTCTTGTATAAAAAATGAATTTTTCCCAGTTTGTCTTAAAGTAGCTAAAATTTTACCTTTGTTTAAAAAAGGTGATAAAGATAAGCCAAACAATTATAGGCATATTAATATTTTGTCACCTGTTTATATAGTTTTCGAAAAGATACTAAAAAGTAGATATATTTCATTTCTGGTAAAGCACAAGTTTTTTTCTCCTCATCCGTTTGTTTTTGTGAATGGTAGATCAACAGAGAAAGCAGTAGCTACTTCGCAACATTTCTTATCAGAGGCTCTGGATAATTGTTATATGGAGGGAAGCATATTTTTTTACATAAAAAAAAGCTTTCGATACAATAGATCATGCAATTATTTTTAATATATTGGAAAATATAGGAATCCGTGGAATAGCTCTGGATTCAATGATATCGCATTTATCTGACAGAAGTTTTAAAGTCCAAGTGTGTGAAGGATCATCTCATATTTTCCCGTTAGAAAATATAAGGGTACCGCAGGGATCTGTATTGGGGCTGATACTTTTTTTGATTTATATAAACGATCTTCCAAATTTCATTCCCTCAGCTGATGAGCTACCAATATTGTGTGCGGAGGACAAAGCACGTAGTGTGAGGGCGGACAACGAGGAGGACCTACGATTGTCCTTGGAGACTGTTGCTTTGAATATAAATTCTTGGTTTCATGATAACCGATTAATACCTAATTTGGAGAAGTCGTAATTTATTTTTTTTGGGAGACGTTCGAGGTCAGTGAAGCATGTGTCATTTCAAATTATTAATATTGGAGCTTCCTACATAAAAAGAGTGGATTTACTTAGATATTTAGGTTTTTATATTGATTCAACTCTATCGTTTAAGACGCATATTAGTAAACTTAAAGCAACAGTGTCCAGGAATCTCGGTTGTTTGCATAGATTAAAGTTTGTGTTTCCATACCAAATCATTAGAACTTTATATTTTTCATTAATTGATTGTTATTTCCAGTATTGTCCGACTGTTTGGATGCTGACTTTCCCTTCACATTTACGAGGACTTCAAATTGTTCAAAATAAATCAATAAGAATTCTGGACCATTTTTTAGCACACCCTAGGAAGACAGAGGAATTATCTGAAATTAAAACATCTTTTTTATTTCTTGATATTCTGGATTTACAACAAATTTTTCACCTTAATTTGGGCATATGGTTTTTGAAAATCCAACATAAAGATCATTTTTTCAATAGTATGAAACTTTTGGTTGAAAATAAACATAGCCTTTTATCAAGAGCTAGGATTAAGTTTCTTTTCCCGTTTGTTAAAAATGAGAGATCTAGACTAAGTTTAAGATATCAAATTACTCAGATTGCGAATAAATACAAGTTATTTAAAATAGTAAGTGAATCGCCAATATATACGTACAAAAATAAATTGAAAAAAATGGTCCTTTCTGCCTACAGTAGCAGGGATAGTTTGTACTACTAATTTATTTATAAATTGTTAAGAAACTCCCATTCCTATCTCCGTGAGTCGATAGTTAAGTTTTGTATGTTTTTTTTTCTCATTTCTTCTTTAAGTTTAATTTAAATCATGTTATGTTCTTATCAAATTTTCTTTTCTTTTTGAAGTTATGTTAGCAAGAAGTGTATTTTTTTTCCCTATTGTTTGATAAAGGAGACATTACGAGATTCCTCTCTTCTCCTTTGTACAAATTTTATGTATATGTTTTTGTTAAATAAAGTCAAGTCAAGTCAAGTCAAGACATAAGAATTCTTAAAAACTTGAAAAAGAATGATTCAATTACCATTACAAAAGCAGATAAGAGTAACACTTTAGTTGTGATGAATACTGAGGACTAAGGTTTAAAACTAAGAAGTTCGCTAAATGATGAAAAAACATACACGACGATATCGTATAATCCAACAGACTCTTTTACAGAAACGCTTAAGAGCTAATTGACGTGTTTAAAGAATGAAGGAAAAATTACACCTCAACTTTATTACAAATGCCTGCCACGCAGTTCCTTGTGCCCTAAATTATATGGACTTCCCAAAATTCATAAGCCTAACCTAAGTAGAGATGGGGGTGTTACTCGTGACAGGACCACGTGGTTTATGGTTTTCTCAGTGAGAATGAAAAAACAGGAATTTTCTCACTTGGAAAAACATGAATTTTGTCACATTTATGGATGTTTTCATGGATGGATATGTGTGTTGTTCGATTTATTTGATGTTTTTCTCGGATGTCAACATCAAATTATGGATGTTTTATGGTTTTTATCAGTGAGAATTTGAAAAACATGAATTTTCTCACATTTATGTCTGTTTTCATGGTTTTTGTCAGTGAGAATTTGAAAAACAGGAACTTTATCACATTTAAGGATGACAACAGCAATTCATGTCTGTTTTATGGTTTTCTCAGTGAGAATGGACATGCTTGACGCGAATGCTATGGGATTGTTTGGCTAGCCTGACCTGAGAACATGATTTACATAATCGCTAGGGGAAATTATTGATCCACTAAGGGGGAATTAAGAAACAAACATGGCTTCATTGTTGTTTGGCTAGCCTGGCCTGAGAAATTGATTTACATAATCACTAGGGGAAATTGTTGATTCACGAAGGGGGGAATTAAGAAACAAACATGGCTTCATTGTTGTTTGGCTAACCTAACCTGTGAACTTGATTTACATAATCGGCGGGGAAATTATTGATTCACGAAGAGGGAATTAAGAAACATTAAGGCTTCTTTAATCTGTGATTTACATAATCGATAGGGGAAATTAGTGATTCACGATGGGGGAATTATGAAACAAACGTGGCTTCATTGTTGTTTGGTTAGCTTAACCTGAGAAATTGATTTACATAATCGGCGGGGAAATTGTTGATTCACGATGAGGGAATTAAGAAACATTAAGGCTTCTTTAATCTTTAGGCCTGAGGGATTTATTTATTATTGTTGTTTTTGGACAAGTGCATGCTAGGGGTGAATGTCAAGGTGTCCTGGAATAGGAAACAGTTAGATCACATGTTTCCTTCTCAGCCAATCAGAGAGTCGGATACATCCTCCTTCTCAGCCAATCAGAGGCCTGCTTACATATGGTTGTTTTCATGGATGGTTATGTGTGTTGTTCAATTTATTTGATGTTTTTCTCGGATGTCAACATCAAATTATGGATGTTTTATGGTTTTTGTCAGTGAGAATTTGAAAAACAGGGTGACAGGACCACGTGGTGTATTTTTTTATCCCTTATAAGTTGAAAAAAATTAAATTTATAACTTGTAAAAAAAGTAACTTTCTCACTTGCAAAACCAAAACCCCCGTGGTCCTGTCATGAGTAGCGCCTGAGAACTTGATTTACATAATCGCTAGGGGAAATTATTGATTCACGAAGGGGAGAATTAAGAAACATTAAGGCTTCTTTAATCTTAGGTCTGAGGGATAAACGTTCTTTAGGTCAGAGAGAAAAATTAATATTGTATTTTTAAATAGGGCTTCATTGATCTTTAGTGTCAGGAATTATAATTGACATCACTTGTTATCTTGGAATTATGCGGGAGTCTAAGGAGATAGAAATTCTATTTTTAAATATGGCTTCACGGAGCTTTAAGTCGGAGAGATAAATTGATATTCTAACGAAACCATAATAGTTTAGCTAGGAAAATTTATGAGATGAAGAGATTAACGTAGGAAAGGGTTTCCTAGAAATTTGAAATGTATTAGCGCAGAGATGCCAAACAAAAGGAACACACTGAATTACGTTTAGGGATTATTTGGGCGAAACGGTTTTAGACAGGTTATGGGATTATTTCGGCGAAACAGTTAGAGACATTTTGAAAGAAGATTTTAGGAAAGGTTTTAGAAGAGAATTTGAGGGTGAAACTCTGTGGTCGTTATAATACACAAGTTCCATTTGAACAGTGTTGTGAGGTCCTCTACCCCAACCCCAAAGGGTTCCGATCCCCCACCCCAACCCCGAAGGAAGCCCCCGGTACTCAAAGGTCCCCCAAGCTCCCATAGAGCCCCAACCCCCCAAACGCCCTCCTCAGACCCCCAAAGACCATCCCCGGGCCCCCCAAAGGCCCATCGAGCTCCCAAAGGACCAACGGGGTCCCAAAGGCCCTCCACCGGCCCCCAAATGACCCCCAGGCCCCCAACTGTCCCCCCGGACCCCCAAAGGCCCTACCTGTGCTCCAAATACCCTCCACCGGTCCCCAAATGTCCCCCAGGCCCCCAACTGCCCCCCGGACACTCAAAGGTCCCCCAAGCTCCCAAAGGGCCACCGGCACCCCCAAAGGCCAACCCCAGACCCTCAACGGCCATCCCCGGGCCCCCCAAAGGCCCATCGAGCTCCCAAAGGACCAACGGGGATCCCAAAGGCCATCCACCGGTCCCCAAATGTCACCCAGACACCCAAAGGCCCTCCCTGTGCCCCACAGGCCCGCCCTGTGCCCCAAAGGCCCTCCCCCGGCCCCCCTCCTCCTCCTCCCACCTCCTCCTCCTCCTCCTCCTCATCCCTCCTCCTCCTCCTCCTCCTCCTCCTCCTCCCACCTCCTTCCTCCTCCTCCTCCCTCCTCCTCCCACCTTCTCCTTCCTCCTCCTCCTCCCCTCCCCTCCCCTCCCCCCCCCCATTCCCTCATCATTTTTTTTTACTTTTTTGTGCATTGAGACACAGAACGACCCCCATGCCCCCGGCCCCCCCCCTCCAAAGGTCTGATTTTTTCAAAGTTTATTTTGAATTTCTTTCATTGAAATGCAAGAGTTGGAATATTTCAGTAGTGTTTGGTTGTGGTTTACCTTGTCATAGCTACATTTTCATGATTTTTCAAAGTTCATTTTGAATTTCTTTCGTTGAAATGCAAGAGTTGTAATATTTCAGTAGTGTTTGGTTGTGGTTTACCCTGTCACAGTTACATTTTCTTGATTCTTCAAAGTTCATTTTGAATTTCTTTCGTAGAAATTCAAGAGATGTAATATTTCAGTAGCGTTTGGTTGTGGTTTACCTTACCAAAGTTACATTTTCTTGATTTTTCAAAGTTCATTTTGAATTTCTTTCGTTGAAATGCAAGAGTTGGAATATTTCAGTAGTGTTTGGTTGTGGTTTACCTTGTCACAGTTACATTTTCTTGATTTTTCAAATTTCATTTTTAATTTATTTGGTTTAAAATCAATTTTTGGAATATATAAGTAGTGTTTGGTGGTGGTTTAACTTGTCACTGTTACATTTTCTTGATTTTTCATAGTTCAATTTGAATTTCTTTAGTTGAAAAGCAAGAGCTGGAATATTTAAGTTGTTTTTGATTGTGGTTTACATTGTCATAGCTACATTTTCTTGATTTTTCAAAGTTCATTTGGATTTTTTTCGTTGAAGTACAAGAGTTGGAATATTTCAGTAGTGTTTGATTGTGGTTTACCTTGTCAAAGTTACATTTTCTTTATTTTTCAAATTTAATTTTTAATTTCTTTCATTGAAATGCAAGAGTTGGAATATTTCAGAAGTGTTTGGGTGTGGTTTCCATTGTCACAGTTACATTTTCTTGATTTTTCAAAGTTCATTTTGAATTTCTTTCGTTGAAATGCAAGAGTTGGAATATTTCAGTAGTGTGATATTGTAGTTTACTCTGTCACAGTTACATTTTCTTGATTTTTCAAAGTTCATTTTGAATTTCTTTCTTTGAAATGCAAGAGTTGGAATATTTCAGTAGTGTTTGGTCGTGGTTTACCTTGTCACAGTTACATTTTCGTGATTTTTCAAAGTTCATTTTGAATTTCTTTCGTTGAAATGCAAGAGTTGGAATATTTTAGTTGTGTTTGGTCGTGGTTTAACTTGTCACAGTTACATTTTCTTGATTTTTTCAAAGTTCATTTAGAATTTCTTTCTTTGAAATGCAAGAGTTGGAATATTTCAGTAGTGTTTGGTCGTGGTTTACCTTGTCACAGTTACATTTTCGTGATTTTTTAAAGTTCATTTTAAATTAATTAGTTTAAATGCAAGAGTTTGAATATTTAAGTAGTGTTTTGTTTTTGTTTACCTTGTCACACTTACATTTTATTGATTTTTCAAAGTTCATTTTGAATTTCTTTCATTGAAATGCAAGAGTTGGAATATTTCAGTAGTGTTTGATTGTGATTTACCTTGTCACAGTTACATTTTCTTGATTTTTCAAAGTTCATTTTGAATTTCTTTCATTGAAATGCAAGAGTTGGAATATTTCAGTAGTGTTTGGTTGTGGTTTACCTTGTCACAGTTACATTTTCTTGATTTTTCAAAGTTCATTTTGAATTTCTTTCGTTGAAATGCAAGAGTTGGAATATTTCAGTAGTGTATGGTTATGGTATACCTTGTCACAGTTACATTTTCTTGATTTTTCAATGTTCATTTTGAATTTCTTTCGTTGAAATGCAAGAGTTGGAATATTTCAGTAGTGTTTGGTTGTGGTTTACATTGTCACAGTTACATTTTCTTGATTTTTCAAAGTTAATTTGAATTTCTTACATTGAAATGCAAGAGTTGTAATATTTCAGTAGTGTTTGGTTGTGGTTTACCCTGTCACAGTTACATTTTCTTGATTTTTCAATGTTCATTTTGAATTTCTTTCATTGAAATGCAAGAGTTGGAATATTTCAGTAATGTTTGGTTGTGGTTTACCTTGTCACAGTTACATTTTCTTGATTTTTCAAAGTTCATTTTGAATTTCTTTCATTGAAATGCAAGAGTTGGAATATTTCAGTAGTGTTTGGTCGTGGTTTACCTTGTCACAGTTACATTTTCGTGATTTTTCAAAGTTCATTTTGAATTTCTTTCGTTGAAATGCAAGAGTTGGACTATTTTAGTAGTGTTTGGTCGTGGTTTACCTTGTCACAGTTACATTTTCTTGATTTTTTCAAAGCTCATTTCGAATTTCTTTCGTTGAAATGCAAGAGTTGGAATATATCAGTAGTGATTGGTCATGTTTTCCCAGTTCCCATTGCAAATTTCGTTATTTTTAATTTTACATGTGAATTTCTGTTACGGAAATTCAATAGTGTGACTTTTTCACGTGTAGTTTTTTTGTGGGTAACTTTGTCAAATATAAAGGTTCAGGTCTTTTATTTTTTCATTTTTTATTTCTTTATTTTTATTGCTAGAGTTGGAATCTTTCATTAGTGTTTGATTGTGGTTTACCTTGTCAAAGTTACATTTTCTTGATTTTTAATAGTTCATTTTTATTTTCTTTCTTTTAAAATCATGAGTTTTAAGATTTCTTTATTTTATGGTCGTTTTTTAACTTGTAAAAGTTAAATTTTATTGATTATTCAATGTTAATTTTGAATATCTTTCATTGAAACGCAAGAGTTGGAATATTTCAGTAGTGTATGGTTATGATATACCTTGTCACAGTTACATTTTCTTGATTTTTCAATGTTCATTTTGAATTTCTTTCGTTGAAATGAAAGAGTTGGAATATTTCAGTAGTCTTTCGTTTTGGTTTACCTTGTCACAGTTACATCTTCATGATTTTTCAAAGTTAATTTGAATTACTTAAATTTAAATTCAATAGTTGGAATTTTTAACTAGTGTTTGGTTGTGGTTTACCATGTCACAGTTACATTTTCTTGATTTTTCAAAGTTAATTTTGAATTTCTTTCGTTGAAATGCAAGAGATGGAATATTTCAGTAGTGTTTGGTTGTGGTTTAACTTGTCACAGTTACATTTTCTTGAGTCTACAAAGTCCATCTTGAATTTCTTTCGTTCAAATGTAAGAGTTGGAATATTTCAGTGGTGTTTGGTTCTGCTACTCCGAGTCACAGTTACATTTTCTCGATTCTCAAAAGTTCATTTTGAATTTATTTCTTTTTTATGAAAGAGTTGGAATCTTTCAGTAGTGTTTGGTAGTGTTTTACATTGTCAAATATACATTTTATTGATTTTTCAAATTTCATTTTTAATTTCTTTCGTTGAAATGCAATAGTTGGAATATTTCAGTAGAGTTTGGTTGTGGTTTAACTGGTCACAGTTACATTTTCTTGATTTTTCAAAGTTCATTTTGAATTTCTTTCGTTGAAATGCAAGAGTTGGAATATTTCAGTAGTGTTTGGTTGTGGTTTAACCTGTCAAAGTTACATTTTCTTGATTTTTCAAATTTCATTTTGAATTTCTGTAGTTGAAATACAAGAGTTGGAATATTTCAGTAGTGTTTGGTTGTGGTTTAACTTGTCAAAGTTACATTTTCTTGATTTTTCAAAGTTCATTTTGAATTTCTTTCGTTGAAAAGCAAGAGTTGGAATATTTCAGGAGTGTGTACTTGTGGAGTACCTTGTCACAGTTACATTTTCTTGATTTTTAAAAAGTTAATTTGAATTTCTTTCGTTGAAATGAAAGAGTTGGAATATTTCAGTAGTGTATGGTTATGGTTTACCTTGTCACAGTTAAATTTTATTGATTTTTTCAAATTTCATTTTGAATTTCTTTCGTTGAAATGCAAGAATTGGATTATTTCAGAAGTGTTTGGTTATGGTTTACCTTGTCACAGTTACATTCTCTTGATTTTTCAAAGTTCATTTTGAATTTCTTTCGTTGAAATGCAAGAGTTGGATTATTTCAGAAGTGTTTGGTCGTGATTGACCATGTCACAGTTACATTTTCTTGTTTTTTCAAAGTTCATTTTGAATTTTTTTCATTGAAATGCAAGAGTTGTACTATTTCAGTAGTGTTTGGTCGTGGTTTACCTTGTCAGAGTTACATTTTCATGATTTTTCAAAGCTCATTTTGAATTTCTTTCATTGAAAAGCAAGAGTTGGAATATTTCAGTAGTGTTTGGTTATGGTTTACCTTGTCACAGTTACATTTTCTTGATTTTTCAAAGCTCATTTGAATTTATTTCGTTGAAAAGAAGGAGATGGAATATTTCAGTAGTGTTTGGTTGTGGTTTACCTTGTCACAGTTACAATATATCGATTTTTCAAACTTCATTTTTAATTTCTATCGATGAAATTCAAGAGGTGGAATATTTCAGAAGTGTTAGGTTATGTTAAAACTTGTCAAAGTTAAATTTTCATGATTTTCCAAAGTTAATTTTGAATTTCTTTAATTGAAATGCAAGAGTTGGAATATTTCAGTAGTGTTTGGTCGTGGTTTACCTTGTCACAGATACATTTTCTTGATTTTTCAAAGTTCATTTTGAATTTCTTTCGTTGAAATGCAAGAGTTGGAATATTTAAGTAGTGTTTGTTTGTGTTTTAACTTTTCACAGTTACATCTTCTTGATTTTTCAAAGTTCATTTTTAATTTATTTCTTTGAAATTCAAAATTTTGAATATTTCTGTAGTTTTTTGTTTTGGTTTAAACTGTCAATTTTAAATTTTCATGATTTTTCAATGTTCATTGTGAATGTCGTTAGTTGACATACTAGAGATGGTCTAGTTCAGTAGTGTGTGGTTGTGGTTTAACTTGTCAAAGTTACATTTTCTTGATTTTCCGAAGTTAATTTTGAATTTCTTTCGTTGTAATGCAAGAGTTTGTATATTTAAGTAGTGTTTAGTTGTTGTTTACATTGTCAAAGTTACATTTTCTTGATTTTTAAAATTTTAATTTGAATTTCTTTCGTTGAAATGCAAGAGTTGGAATATTTCAGAAATGTCTGGTTATGTTTTAACTTGTAACAGTTACAATTAGTTGATTTTTTAAAATTAATATTGTATTTTATTACTTTTAATTGAAATAGTTTGATTATATAAGAAGTGTCTGGTTTTGGTTTACCTTTTCACAGTTACATTCTCTTGATTTTTCAAAGTTCATTTTGAATTTCTTTCGTTGAAATGCAAGAGTTGGATTATTTCAGAAGTGTTTGGTCGTGATTGACCATGTCACAGTTACATTTTCTTGATTTTTCAAAGTTCATTTTGAATTTCTTTCATTGAAATGCAAGAGTTGAACTATTTCAGTAGTGTTTGGTCGTGGTTTACCTTGTCACAGTTACATTTTCTTGATTTTTCA